>NW_009910260.1:399-7582 GCF_000696875.1 Nestor notabilis
CCAGGACACAGACTGCTTGATACCCCACTGAAAGCAAGCCCAACATCACATGTGTATGCCAGGAGCAGATGCCTAGCACCCTCCTTTTTTGAGCTTGGAATAAACACTTTCATCGTGGGAGGCGCACTCCGCACAAAAGCTGTTGCCTCCCTGCTCCATTTTGAAAGATCAAGTAAGTAAGAGAAGGGAGTTACAACTACTGTCCTGCTCCCCTCTTTCACTGTAGGCATCCTACTCTCATGGACATGGCTCTCCTATATGAACAACAATATTTTCGATGAGCACCTCTAGTCTAGATGTTGGTACCATTCAAACCGGAGGGGAGAGAGACAGAAAAGAGCAGTAACCTTCTCCAGAGGGGCTCTCCATGTGCCTCCTGAGAAATGCTCATCAGCTGCATGGTGCTCGTGTCTGGGTGTTCACTAACCACGTAACAGAGCTGGTGGCTCCCAACAGTCCCTGGGAAACATGGCAGCACTGACTTCACTAATTATAGCTTCATGTGCTCTGTGCAAAGGCAACGTTGTGCCGAGTGAGTCAGCTGGCATTATGTCCTTGTTAATGTTTTTATGTAAGCTCTTTCACTCTGGCCTTCTCTCAACAGTCATCAAATGTGGCACAACACATGTTTATTGTCTTTAATGAGCTGGCCTGCAACCACCTTCACCCAGGCCCTCTCCACAAGCACAGCAGCAATCCCTTGGGTTTCATCAAAGCTTGGCTGATGCTGGTGCCAACCACCAGGCTGCACGTGCTATGAAGCACTAACATGCTTGCACTGAGTTTCTCCACACCTCAGCCTGCTCTCCCCAAAAGTCTGGGTGATTTACTCAGCATGAACAAGCAAAATGTAATTACAATGGGTTTTGTTTTGGGGGTTTTATTTTCAAAGCACAGTTAGAAAGAAACTTACCACCCAGAATATACATTCCAGTGACAACAAATGAAGTCCCAGCACCACATATTTCAGCATTCTGTCCTGAGGTTTCTGTTTCTGAACTACAACCATTAGCCTTGAGATTCACTGTTAAATGGAACACAAATGACCATGACATTTGTGTTTCTTCCTTTTTTTAGTGTTTATCGTGAGGCAAGAGGCAACAAGAAGCACTGATAAATCAGACTATGAACAAACATTTTCTCAGAAACCTCCAGTGCATGGCCTGTTATTCTCAGTGTTTGCTAACTTGAAAATTAAATTGCCATTTGATATTATTCCATATTCTATAATATTCGTTATCTTTCCTTAATTTTCCCTTTCATTACAAGGCCAAATTTGACCCATGTTTTCTGCTAGAAAACTCCGTGAAGTCAAGAGCTCTAGAGAGCACACTACTGCTAACTGGCAAAATAGGGCAGTATCTGTCCCTAGTTACATAGTCCCCTCTCCAGTGACAGCATCCTCACTACCCAGGAACAATGGCCTGAAGTTAAGAGGGAAAACATTTTACAATAAGTGAAATACAGTGAAACAATAGCCTAATCTACCAAATAAGAATAGTGAGATGTCATCCCTGAAAAGAGTCAAGAGTAATCCACATAAAAGAAGAGAGAGTGAAGAGATGATGAGACAACCATTCAGGCCTATCTTCTGATGCTGCCCAAAGATTAAATCTGTCCTAACAAAACAGAGGGCAAGGAATACTGTTATCTTCGGTCTCCTGCCCCCGGCCCCCTTGCATTTTTATCAAGCTCTATTGCCTTTGGATGCTCAGGAAAACAAAAGGGTGGAACATACAGAAAGTGAGAGGAAGGAACTTTACTTTTCTTTTTTCTTTTTTTTTTTTTTTTTTTTAGTTTTTAAAGAGGCACAAACCTATCTATTTGTTACCAGACTTTCATCACAGGACATTTTAATTTAAATATTTGCAATTAAAAGAACATCAATTCTACTTACAAAAGACTACAATTAAAGGAATATCAGGGTAAGTGTCCATCAAGTGTCCATGATGTTTTAAGTAAATGAGGGGGAGGGGAGTGGGCTTTGTTTGTTGGCTTTTTTAACATCAGAAGTAATGATCTCCAACAAGTGAAACACATTTTTCAGTCAACTGAAATAAAAACCCCAAAAGGCTTTCCATCCTCAAAATTACAGGAAGGAGTGCTGCCTCGCAGAAGAACATTTGAATGATCAATAGCAGAATAATCTGAGGCAACCAAGGCTGTGTTTTTATGTCAAGGTACACAGAGAACACACACTAGGGTGCGGAGCAGTTCAGGGAAGGATGAGCGAACTCAAAGCTGTCGCTTTATGTAGTTTCACAGTATTGTGATTTACCAACGTTTATAAGCGAGGAACAAAAAGGATAAATTAAAATGTGTACCTGGCACGTATTGTTGTTTCCAAATGCTTGCAGACCCCGTGATTTAAATAGTTCTGGGGTTTGTTTATGATAAGGGATGCATGAGTCTAAATTGCATCCTGTTCTGAATAAAGGAGCTGAAGGAAGAGTGCTTTGGAGCAGTCTACACCCTTTTTAGTCCTTGGGCCATGAAGACCACTGATACAGACAAAATGTGACAAAAGTTGTGCGAGGAGGGCCAGCCAGATTAAATGCAGTGTGGAAAGATGGTCCTCCTATGGGAAGTATAGAAGAGCTTTCTGTCCCTGAACTAGACAGACTGTCTAGAAGCTTGGCCAGGACATCGTGCCTTCCTTTTTTCTGTACAAAATAAATGATACTTCCCTGTAAAGTAGTCTACCATGTCCCAGCAATTTTAAGTATCGTTGCTTTCAGGTTTGCAACCTGTTTCAGCAATCCCTTGTGGAAAGTGGTTGATCAGAAGTGGCAAGGAGTCTAGTTAAGAAATTTCCTTCCCTCTAAAATTTCAGTTAGCAGAGGTATTGGTATTGAAGCTCAGTCTGTACTGAGGGAGAATTTGCTGTATTAGAGTCCTGGAAATTTGCTGCTTGTTTTCTTTCTAAGCTTCAAACCAGTTGATTTTACTGAAGGTATTATCTTTCAGGGTACAATCCCCTCTACTCTTTTTGCCTTGCCTAGAATAGATGAGTGTTTGGAAGGGCAAAGAAATAGTGTTGCAGGTCTGTAAGGGCAGTTGGTGAGTGTCAGTGGTTTTTCTTGGGTTTATTTAATTTAAGATGGGGTTTTTTTTTAATTATTATTTTTAATCTGTTAGGCCACCATATTTGTCCAGGGTACTTAGAACACTGGATATGTAGGCACTGTCTGATGGTCTGCAAACTGCCCAGATGTGTTAAATTAAGGTTATTCTTATTAAAAGTTACGGAACAAAAATAAGAGTGGAACTTTTCTCTTTGTAGTTTTAAACAAATTTTTTACATTGCATGCTTGTACTCTTTTGTAGTTCCACTCAAAACAAACCTAAGTCCCAAAATTAGAACACAAATATAAAGATTTCCTGTAGCAATTACTCAAACTGGAAAGTCAAACTGACTGCCACATGTGAAGAACTAGAAAAATGGTCATGATTCTTATTTTGAATAGGTTGAGGAGGAAACAGTTTATACATTACACATTATTATTATTCCCACCTTCAAAAATCTGGAGACTTAGTATTTTTCTGACAGTCAATTATACATCCTAAGTCACGTAGGTGCCATAATAACATGGAGAAAAGGATAGAATATTATTTGGTTTGTTCAGTGTCATATTCAGTACTTCTATTCTGTGAATTCAGTTCCAGACTTGATGCTAGCAAGCTGACTAAAAGCTATCCAGGAAAGAAAGCCTCTACAGGAGAGATGTAGAAACATGTGAATGTTCATACGAGCTCAGTCTAATGTGTATCCAGTATTCAACCTCAAATTACGGCTGCTAATGGCCACTTCTGAGGAAGCTGCAAAAAGCACCCAAAAAAAGCTTTTCTAGATTAATCATGTTTCTTCCTACATTCTTTTAGACTTGAAGATTTACACTGCTTCTAAATGTGATGATACAAAAGTATTGCCATCTTTATAATAGAGGAATAACTCTCATTATCCGTATATATTTTTCCTTTGATTTCCATCAAGACCTTGCTTTTAATGGCAACTGATGACAGTGTGTTCCGCAAGTTAACTGTGCCTCGTACAGAAAATTCCTAAGATGTCTTTTCCATTTCCTCGTCTTGTTTATCTACTACTCATACAAGTCATGAGGGTGGCCAAGAAGTTCCTAATCTACCTTATATTACACCAATTATATTTTACACATTTGTTTTGTTCATCTTACCCTCTGATTATCCTGTACTCCCCAAAGCAGCCACGGTCTTTTCAAGTATCAGGTTTGTTTGTATCAGAACAGTTCATGGTGCTTTTCCCTGAGCCATTTGATTTCTGCTATTTTCTGTTTGAGATCTCATTCCTGGCAGGGGCTTTCTGCCGATCTACGTGATGACAAAGCTTATGTAAAGCTTTCTCCCACGTCTGCCTCCTCTCTTTTTGCTGTCCAATATTTAATTAGCTTCCTTTGCTGTTGCTGACCTTTTTCCAGAGGTTTTCAGTGTGTTATCCACAGCGATGTCCAGATTTCCATCCTGAGTCACCACAGCAAATTGAGAGGCAAATCAGTGAATGTGTTTTGCAAAACTTGTGTTTGCTGTTTAACATATGCCAAGCTGCTACCCATTCTCCTATCTGCCTTGGGCCTCTCTGAAATTCCTCCCTGTCTGTCAAGCATTTGGCCAAAGTAACCACTTGCACCATTTCAGATGGATACCACTTCCCTGCACTTACCCTCCCTTGGTCTGCCAGACTGTGGTCAGGCTGGGGTTTCTCAACTGGGTTTAGGAAGGAAAGTGAAGGAGACCTGGGAAGCCTGGGCCATCTTTGTGTCAAAGGGCCGAACTTTCATCTCTTGATTACTTCTTCCTCATTAAATAGAGGTCCCTTGGGAAAAGGTGCCTCCTCTGCAGAATGGGACTGTAGAAGCAGTTGCATTTGCAGCTTTTTATGCTGTTTGTTTGAATCTTGCTTATCACCAGCTAGACCATGGATTCTGGAAACAATATATTATTTTTTTTTAGCAAAGGGCACACTGAAGTGGAGTCTTTTGCTTGCTCCAAAGTGGCCTTAAATGTCAGAAACACTAGAAGTGATTAAACAACTCTTTTCCCCTTCTCTGTTTGGATATATCTGCTACAGGCATAAGGGAGAGCCCCTTCCATCTGGATTAGTGTTAAAGTGAGAGACATTGTTAAAAGGCTAATAAAAAATCAAGGGGCCATAAATACTAAGTGATTTTTGAGTAAATATGTTTGGGTTTTTTTGTTGGGTTTTGGTTGTTCCTTTTTGTTGGTTTTGGGGTGGGTTTTTTTTTGTGTGTTTTTGGGTTTTTTGGGGTTTTTTTTGTTTTTTTTTTTTTGTTTTTGTGTGTGTGTGTGTGTTTGTTTTTTTCTAAGGAATGCTCAGCTCTTAGCGTTATGTTAGACAGCTTGTAAAAAGGTGAGTTTTCACTGGGCATCAAGAACAGGTTCAGGAGAGACAAAGGCATGTTCTGAGATAAAGAATCGAGAGGTATCTGCTTCACAGATTGAAGGTGTTGCATTACTCTGTGCAATGTCCAGAGAGGGAGAAGTCTGCACAGCAAAATGGTCATAAAACACATTTTTGTAAAGAAGACAGGAAATGTTTCTGTCCAAAAAATAAAGAGGAAAAAAAGGAAAAGAAGAGGGGAAAAAAAAAAAAGAAAAGAAAAGAAAAAAAAGGCAGCAGTCCCTCTGGTGCAGTTTTCCCATCTGGTGAAAAAAAGTGAGACAGATATTTCCCCCCTCCCAAACTATGTATCTCAAGACTAGCTCTGCACCTTGTGGCAGCAGTTCCAGACCCAGAGCAAAACACACTATGCCAAGTTTCCTTGCGCTGCAGGTGTGGGGAGCGCTGCAACGCAGCCTTGTGTGTGCCGGGACAGCTGTGGCACCCTCCCGGGCAGCTTTACCAAAACAGGGCAATCAGATAGACCAGCCCTGGGCTTCCTATCCTATCGTGGCTCCTTTACGCAGGTAGCTCAAAGGTCACTACGTTAGCTCTCAGATAAAAACACTTGCTGTCTCATTCTTCCCTCAGGGTTTATTGCCAGCATGATTATATTTTCAGGAGTGACAGGGAGGCCCTGATCTATAAATCTAAAGAAGATAGAGAGTGAGCTGATTATCAGACACCTCCTTTCCCACTCCAAAGTCAATAACCTCAGCGTCTCACAAGGTTACTTTCTGGAGGAAAACAATCTCTCAGCCAGGCTGTGCCTGTTTGCATCTGCTGAATTGCATTCAGGCTGTCTTCCCCATAGTTGGGAAATCAATAGCTTGCAAACCAGCTCAGAGCCTAGTCAACCCCATCTTTCTTGAACTAGTGAGAAAGAGGCTCGGCTTCTCGGATTAGGTGAACTGGGTTTCAAAGGGGTGATTTAGGAGGAAAGTAAGTACTTGCTTGAAGAAAGATGTCTGTTCCCTGCTCCCAAAATACAGCATGTGTATTTCTTCCCTTGCAAGCAGAGAGCCCCTTGTCGCCCACCCCCAGTAATTCCTCGGGGCGTTTTAATGACCGGGAAGCTACTAGAAACTATGCAAAATGTTACATTTAGGACAATCCAAGGAAGACATCAGCACTCTCCTGGAATCCCGTTTCCACCCCCGGGGTAAGTTTATTGTTAGCAGGTTACCGTTGCTTTAACCCAAAGGCAAGCGGTAAACTCAGACAGCCGATAATAACAGGTCATTTAGCTTCCGAGGACCTGCTTGCAGGTGGGAATCGGTTTCTACAAACCGTGTGTGAAGGGACACATTTGAAGTAGCCCCAGCGAGTGGTTCCCAGCACCGCACAGCCGTTGAGGAGCGACGGGGGCTCGGCCACCTCCCGCATCGCGGCGCGGAAGAACGAGTTAACTACTCGGACTGAACCTGAACCCTTTGCCGAGGGACTTTGTGTTTTATCATAAAATCGCGCACTTTAAAACGCACTTTAAAGGGATTTTTCCTTTCACATAAACCCACGGGAAGCACAAGAAAAACCCGAGGTGCCCGCTCCCCTTCCCGACACCAGCCCAGCGCGTTTCCCGAGCATCAGCACTTGCCGCGCCGCGCGCTGATTCACCCTTCAGCGCAGGAACCACCGAGCAGTTCCTCCTCTGTGGTACACACCTCGGGGTAATCAAAGCCCGGGACTGTGCCGCACGGTTATTCCGCCAGAGACTGGTGCGAAGGAAAAGAAAAAATAGCCCCAGAT
>NW_009910261.1:0-1300 GCF_000696875.1 Nestor notabilis
GGCACCTCTCCTTGTTGGTTCCTCTATTACAAGAGGAATTTGTCTTCCACGCAATCGAGGAACCTCCTGGATTGCTTGTGCCGAGCTGTCCCGTCCCTCCAACAAATATCAGGATGGTTGAAGTCCCCCATGAGGACAAGGGCATGTGAACGTGAGGCTGCTCCTGTCCGTCTGATCCACAGATTCCTCCTGGTCAGGTGGCCTGTAACAGATCCCCACAGTAATGTCCCCCATTGCTGTTCTTCCTTTGACCCTTACCCATAAGCTCTCTGTTGACTCATCACCTGTCCCCAGACAGAGTTCCATACTCTCCAGCCTATCACTGACCTAAATAGCAACTCCCCCTCCCCTTCTGCCAGGCCTGTCTTTCCTAAAGAGCCTATAACTATCCATTCCAACACTCCAGTTATAGGAGTCATCCCACCATGTTTCTGTGATACCAATGACATCATACCCCTGTAGCCTTGCACGCATCTCCAATTCCTCTTGTTTGTTTCCCATACTACAGGTGTTTGTATAGAGAGATGCATCTAAGCCCGACTCCAAATGAAGCCGACTCAATGGCTGGGGCAGATGAAATATCTCTACATTGCTCTAAGCACTTATTATAGATGCTGGCAACAGACAGGGAGTGTTGGAATAGATTGATGTCCCTCTCCCCCAACATATCTAGTTTAAAGCTTTCTTGACCAGCCTGTCAAGTCTCCTACCAACACAGATCTTTCTTAGACCAACTCCAACCTCCAGTAGATCTGACCTCCCAAACGGAGGCCGGAATTTGCCCTGGGCTGGTGTCCTGGGTTCAGCTACAGCGGTCATTATTACTCCTTCTTGTAGCTGATGCAGTGCTGTGTTGAATCAAGTCAATTTGCAGAGATAAAAGCCATCCAGCTGCCCTTGAACATGGCTGAACAAGACAAATGGTCAGTACTATATCTCTATACTGACTCATGGATGGTGGCAAATGTCCTGTGGGGGTGGCTGCAGCAATGGATGCAGAGCAACTGGTAACGCAGAGGTAAACCCATCTGGGCTGCTGCACTGTGGCAAGATATCGCTGCCCGGATGCAGAACCTGGCTGTAAAGGTACGCCACGTAGATGCTCATGTTCCCAAGAGTCGCGCCACTGAGGAACACCAGAACAACCAACAAGTGGATATAAGACTGAAGTGGCTCAGATGGACTTAAATTGGCAACATAAGGGTGAATTATTTGTAGGCCAGTGGGCCCATAACACCCCAGGCCATCAAGGCAGAGATGCAACATCTTATGATGGAGGGGTGGACTTAACAATGGACAC
>NW_009910262.1:0-18353 GCF_000696875.1 Nestor notabilis
CGTGCGGACCTGCCTCACCTGCACCGCGTCCTTCTGCGCAGAGCACCTGCGGCCGCACCAGGACAGCCCGGCCTTCCGCGACCACCAGCTCTGCCCGCCCCTGCGCGACCTGCAGCAGCGCAAGTGCCCGCAGCACAACAAGCTCTTCGAGTTCTTCTGCAGCCACCACGGCATCTGCATCTGCTCCCTCTGCCTCCTCGGGCACAAGCTGTGCCACACCAGCCCCCTGGAGCTGGCCAAAGCCAACGCCGAGGTGAGCGGCGCGGGCAGTCGGCTCCTTCCGGGGCTTGAGCACCCCCCGAGGGGCACCCTGGAGCTCCCCTCTGCTCCCTGAAGGCCTTGCAGGGCCCTGGGTGCTGGTCGTAGCTCTGTGGAGTGCGGGGGGGAGGCTGAACCACGACTTGGCAAACTTATTGGCCCTCCAGTGTGCACTAGAGCATATCTTCGGTCGTTCCTTGCCTGTTCTTCCTCCCTCCAAGATGGTGCTCTGAGGGTCTGGGAAGGTGCTGTCACAGAGCTGATAGCCAGTTCCTGTCTTGGGCTGGGCTGGGCTGTGGTGAGCCCACCTCTGTGGGTGTCCTCCCAACGCTGAGCCCCTCTGCTGCCTGCTGCAAGGGGGTCACTGCGTGGCCTTACTGTGTATATTCTTAAGAACCAAAGAATTACAAAAGTAGCCGAGGGAGAGCTCTGGCATGTGGATAAAAGCCAGGAGGAGGTTCTCCATGGAGTGGAAGAGCAGGAAATGTGACCTTTGTGTCTTACAGCACAGCTAAAAATCAGAGGGTAGATAAGTAAAGCACGCTTGAAAAGCTTACATGGCCAAGGAGCAGTAGGTTTTAACCCAATAGTACTGAATGCTTACAATGGTGATTTAAAACTTCCTGTAGAGATGATTCTTAACCCGCTAAGCATGACCTGACAGAGCAGATGTGGCAAGTGCTTCTCTGAAATACTTTCTGATCTCTTCTGTTGCAGGCGGCGCTGAAGAAGCGGCTCATGGAGCTGCATAATCAGAATGAAAAAGCTGCTCGGGCAATGAACACCGTGAAAACAAACCAAGCCCAAGCTGTTGTAAGTGGGTAACTGTTCAAACTGCTGTCAGGTTGCTTGGCACACACTGGCGACTGCGTGTTGTTCATGCTTGTACTCCTGGGACAACAGGTGTAGTACTGAGATTGCATTGGCAGGAGGGGATGTTACTGGGAAGGAACAGAAAAAAGGAGTTTTGGCAGAGCCAGGCACCTCCTGGTGCTGATAACAACCCAATGGCACAGCCTGGCCACTGCCCCATGGCTGGGGTCTGGAGACCCAGAATTCTCCTCATTCCTTGGGAGTAAAGGAGCTTTCTTTCTAAACTACACAGAAATACGTTGGTTTTCTATTGCCTGTTTCAAGTAATCGAAGCCTGTGTGTTCCTCAAGCCTCTCCTATAGTAGTAGTCAGTACCTTGTGCACAAACTGTGTTTTTGAAACCAGTGTCTGTCTGTTCTTGTCTGCTCCAGGAGACAATTTCCAGAAAGAAAGATTTGATCCTAAGTGAGTTTTCAGAAATTAAAGTTTTACTTGAAGAAAGAGAAATTCAGATCTTGAAAGTAGTTGCAGATGAAGAAAGAAGAGTTTCAAATAAGTTTGATTATATTTACGGCGTTCTGGGAATTAAGAAGAATGAAATTCAGTCTCTCTTTGATCAGATTGAGATGGCACTGACTGAAGCTGATGACATTCTGTTTTTGAAGGTAATAAGTCTTTAAATGTGAATCCAATTCTTCGTGTTTCTAGAATGCAGAATAACAGAACCCTGCTGTAGTAGTCCTGCTCTCCAGAGCAGTTTCAAACGATGATGCAGGTGTGTGCCAGAACCTGCTATAAACAGATGTACTGAGAAGTACACAAATACCAATGAGGGAGGGCTGAAATGGTGTCTGGTAACTTCCCCCAGTTCAGCCACCGCTTCTGCTGCAAGCAGAGGGGCCAGAGGAGTGAGAGCTCATCCCCATGAGCTGTTGCAGCTCTGTGCTGTGACACTGTCTGGTAGATCTTTCAGGTATCAGTTAAGAATCAATGCATGTGGGTTGCCACTGGAATTTTGCCATGGGTTGTGTCTGGCTGAAACCTTTGGTCCTTTGAGATGAATGCACAACCTCACCCCATTTAAAGTAACTTGGTTGTATTTTCCTATGTCTGCATGAGATCTACCGTTTGTCATTTCAGAGAGCGACAGCACTACTGAAAACATCAACAAAAGATGCTTTTGTTCCTGTGGTTGAAATAGACCAAAACTTGATACATTCCTCTTACCAGTCTGCCATTAACCTTAAAGACACTTTGAAACTTTCAGTGACTCTCTCTAAGGAGAAAACAGTGGAAGGTACTGTATCACTGGGCAAAGGGGCGTTTTCTGCCTTGGTTTTGAGCTCAAATGAGGGATCTTCCCCTTCCAATCTAAATATAATTAACCCCCCCCCCCCCCCCACAAAAAAAAAAAAAAAGACATTTTAGGACTACTAATCCCTTTTAAAACCTAAAAAACCACCCCAAAACCCAGTGCAGCAAATACAGTTGGGTAATATAAACTGTGTCTTCCAACTTCTGTGGTGTTCCATTTCCACACAAAACTGCTACAGTCTGGGCTAAACTAGGAGAAAAAATGTGCCACTGTCTCTTCACTTTCATCTATACGCTGATAAGTACTGTAGTACTTTGCCCTTCTGGCACAGCTCAGCCTTTATTCCTTACAATAACTTATGCTTCTATTACACAGCAGGGTTTGATGGAGTTAGGATGTGGATTTGAGGGGAAATATAAAACACAGTGATAAGGCTGTGGTTACCCAACTGTAAAGGTGCTGATTGTGTAAGTGTAGACCAAAGACCAACTTACCAGGTTAAGCAAATGTATCTTTTGGACTTGGACGTGGGTGTCTTCTATGCAGTTTCCATCTCTGCCAAGCATCGCTTAAGTTCTATTCACATAACTGAAAAATAAGATTGAAAAACATCTTTGCTAATGCCTTCCTGTTCCTGGCAATACGAACCCTAATGTGAAATACCATTATTGCAGCAAAAGTAACACCTGGGAAAACTAAGGCCCCTCCCGTGGCTCCTCCAAACAAAACCGTAAAAAAGCCTCCAGGACTGCGTAAGTACTAAAGAACTTCACCCCCTCCTAACTATGGTTTTACCAGCAGGTAAGAGTTCAGGGAGTTACCCAAGAGCTGTTTGCTCTTGTGGTGAGGCAGTGATAATGTGTAGTGAGCACTTTGTCAGGGGAGGGTGTTTGGGCAGTTTACTAATGGATGCCTTGTGAGCTGTAAAGCACAAGCTGCACGGGTATGATGTGCATTAGCCTTGGTGTGTGCCTGTGGTGGTGTCAGCGTGGGCTGTAAAGCAGAGCTGAGCCTCCCCAGCCGCTGGTTCTGGCAGGGGTTTTTCCACTTGTACTAAACATCTGTTGGCTTGTTTGATGGGTTTGTATGTACTGAATCCTCCCTGTGAGCTGCTTATGGTCTGTTTTTTTCCTTTCCTCCTGTCACAAGAGCATACCCACAGAGAGAAAACCCCTCAGCAGACTCAAGCCACTTCGCCGGTGGAGGCAGATACCAGTAAGTGGTGATTAACAGCAGCCTTACTCAAACATTGTAATGGCCATATCTTGCCTACAGTCTAAGCTTGGGTAGACGGAGATGGTCTTTGTGACAGGTTATACTGGGGCCTTCCAGTGTTGTTTTGTCCAGATACTGGTATTAATGTGGCACTCAGCCTGTTTGGAAGATACTCCATACTCTCCTTTTGGAATAAATCCAAGCCTTAAGAAACTACTCTGTTACTTCCACTGAGCTCCTGACACATGGTCCTTCCCATTCACAAGTCCTGGGTGTGGAACACTTGGCAGGGCCTGTTGGGGATGCTGGAGTTGAATGGACTCGTAGCTCTTGTTGCTGCACTAGAAGTACTGTTGCAAAAAGAAAAGGAATAGTTTATGTGCCTCATGAACAGACTTACTACTACTTACCCTAACAGTCTGCAACCTGAATTAGAGATGAAGCTCCTTCTAGGCTTATGACCCCGTGAAATAGGAAGCAAATAGTAGGTTGTGCTTCATGTGTAGCTTTCCAGTACGGAAAAAGTCTTCAACGTGCTGGACTGTCAGCTTTATCTACTGCAGCAGCTTCACAAGAGCCACAATGATGGTGGTACAGCTGGTGTAGTCTATCAGTGGCTTCTTGGTCTCAGTAGAACTCACAGTTCACTTTTTTCCCCCCTACAGAGGAGAAAAAGAAACCTGCTAAAGTTGGTGAGTCCAAACTTTGAGCACACTTACTCTCATTTCCATTGACTGCTCTTACAATGGTAAGTAGATGGTCACTAGAATTGGCGTGTTAAGCAAAAGTTCATCTCTTGCCCTGAGAAGGCTCTTACTCGTGCCTGTGAGAGCGATCAAGCACTGAAAGAGGTTGCCTCACAACAGGGGGTTTTCAAAGCTTGATAAGAGATTGAGCAACCTGAGCTAATATTGAAGCTAATGCTGTGTGGAGCAGGAGGCTAAACCAGATAACCTCGAGAGGCCCACTCCAGCTGAGTGAGCCTGCGATGGTGTGTTAAACATGCAGAGTTTCTTCCCAGTGCCAAAGTCTCTTTTCTTCTGTTGGCACAGCACCAGCCATGGCAACACCAATTGCTGCAGCTGCTGTTCCAGCTAAAGAGCTTCTTGACAACTTTCTGAAGAAATCCAGACAGGAGCTTTTGCAGTGTAAGACACCCAACATTACGCTACTTAAAGATGAGCTTTCTCACCTACTGCACTGGTGTTATGTGCCCTCTGTAGTTATCTGACAAAACCACTTTTGAAGGGTTTTGGTTGGCTTAATAGGTTATCAGCTGGTTACAAATGAAAGAAATTTGTGGAGGAAAATGGGGCAGGAGGTTTCTAAGTGGTTCTTTTACCAGCTGAATCAAATTTATCTTCAGTGCTCGCATATCTTTACAAGGGAAATTAAGTTTTCTCAGGAATGGCTTTGGTTTTCCCCAGAACGACTGCATTAGGCTGGCCTAGAAATATGAGGTAACGCACTGGATTTTCCTTCGAAATGAAATGCAGGCTTTCATGTAAGACCATGATGGCTTGCTTAAGATACTGTACCTTTCAATGCCAGATCAACAGTCCCTTTCTTCTGCCACCATGTATGTGGGTGGTGAAGGAATCTCATGGGGATGCAGGAAGAAAGGAAACTTGCCCTCCATTTGCTCACTCTCCAACAGAGAGTTGCAGTTGATCCCAGCAGCTGTTACTGTGTCCCAGAGCACTGCCTGCACTGTGAAGGAGAGCAGAGCAGGGACATGAACACACATAGGCACAAGTGCCTAGGTAGGACAGTATAAATAAGAGTGCTTTGCTCTTCAGTACCTTCAAATGATTCATGTCATTGCAGATGCTGCTAACATCACGCTGGACTACAACACAGCTCACAACAAAGTGATTATGTCTGACAGATACACCAAGATGTCTGTCTCAGACATCCCCCTGAAGTATAACCAGCACCCTCAGCGCTTCACTGATTGTTACCAAGTGCTGGGGTTCCAGTGCTTCAAGAGAGGAGTCCACTACTGGGAAGTGGAAATGCAACAGAACAACTTCTGTGGCATTGGCATCTGCTACGGCAGCATGGAGCGGCACGGGCCGGAGAGCCGCCTGGGCCGGAACAGCAGTTCTTGGTGTATTGAGTGGTTTAACAGCAAAATATCATCCTGGCATAATGATGTTGAAAAGTGCTTACCCAATACGAAGGCTACCAAGATTGGTGTGCTGCTCCACTGTGAGGCAGGGTTTGTGATTTTCATGGCTGTGGGGGAGAAGCATAACTTGATCTATAAATACGAAACCGAGTTTACTGAAGCCCTGTACCCTGCCTTCTGGTTATTTTCCAGTGGCACTGTTCTGAGTCTCTGCCAAATGAAAGAGTAAAGTCTTGTATCTTAATTTAGTTTGCCTAAGTACTTCCATGCAGATAATCAGGCCTGTAGCAGCTCTTTGTATGTCCTAGTCTTAGAAATGAAAATTATTAGCTCTTTCAAGCAGTTTGGGAAATCTGCTGATTCTTCAGTCTGAGTTGCTCAAGTATTTAGATAATGATTTAGTAAAATGATGATAGTAAAAACTGCGATGAAAGGTTTTGCAAAGACCTTGACTGTCCTTCTAAAAAGGTGTGAATCGTTATCAAAAGTCTTTAGTAGCTGCTGTGGCTTCCATGGTTTGTTGTAAAGGAACCCCAGAATTAATTTCCAGATCTAAATGTGTTTCACAGGTAGCAATAACTCCTTTGAGAAAGAAACAGGCAGAATTCCTTCACAAATTCAGATTCCAGGCTTTGAGGTAGGTCTCAGTGTTGCCTTTTTCTCTGTCTCAAACTGTTGTCCATAGTCAGGATTTGCAATACATGTGTTCTCGGTGTATGAATCTCTGAGATAGTACAGGGTGAGCTGTTAAAATAAGTAAGTTCAGGTCTTAGGACATTAAGTTATAAAATCTCATCAGAAAAGAAACGCAGAGATTTTAGAGTTGATGAGTAAGAAATGGTGTCAGAATCACCAGGAAATACCATCAACATCAACTCAGAGACTGGGAATATGCCAGAGTCTTCAGGAAGACATCCTGCAGAGCAGTAGCATGTGCCCTGTGATAATCCAGTTTGTGGGATGAAGCATTCTGTGTCATGTTCTGACCCAGAACGTGCTTCAGATCCTCACACTGATGGCTCTTCAGTGCTGGGGGCTTTTCTGTGTGCTGAGGAGTTCAGGGAGTGCATTTTTGGCTTGCATAGGGAGCACAAATGTGCTGTTCACTTAAAGCAGGGTCTCCTGTTGTGAAGCTTTCCCTCTTTGTGAGGTGGGATATTCTCTGCTGGTGTATCTTCAGTTGTTCAGGTGGTAGAAACTGGATTTTCTACATGTTATTGGGACTGTGATTTGAGGAGCCTCAAGACAGTGTGTACAGTACCTAGAAAATGCTGGTTTTTCTCTGCGTGAAGCCTGTGGGCAGACAAGTGAGTCTTCTGAAAAACAGGGAATTAGCACAAAGGAGAATATACATCCACTCCCACTGGGATGGATTTTTAATGCTCCCGGTGTTCTTTGCTTTGGGTTGTGGTATGTCTTCAGAAGTCCTCACCATGCCCAGAGGAATCTGCACTTCTTACTTGCACCTTTAAAAGAATCAGTAGGCAAGCAAGGTATTGGGATCTCATAGTTATTGGGCCTGTACCTTTTTGATGCCTCTGGACTTACTATGCTAGCTCTTCTTGTAGTAGCCCGTGAAGAACATGGAAGCTCACACAAGAGTCTTACTGGCCTTTGATTTGTAAGACTCCCCTTATGGGACTCGGTGAAAGAAGTCCCATGAAGAACAGAAAGCTATTGCTGGTAGTTTGGAAGGGACTTGTTAGGAGGCTCAGAAGAACCTCTGTCCATTTCACATGAGCCAAAAGTGCTTTAGAGAGAGACTTGCAGGAATTCAGGCTTGGTGTCTCTATTTTTACTTGGTTTGTAAACTTTGTCAAGGATAGCAGGAGTCTGATGAGATGCCTCCTTTTGCCCATCCTTTCTTTGGCCAGAATAAGATATGGAATTGGTGGTGGACCTAAAAGTGCTATGGCTGCCTTTGGAGTAGTTGTACTAACTCAAGGGTCTCAGCTTTCCAAAGCACACCCAGCACTAAAACTACCAAACTAAGCAGAACACTTCCAAAGGTGTGGAAGGAGGATGTGTCCTGGTAGGAGCCAGCAATGAACGCAAAACTCTTTTCCCTGAACTTCCAGTTTTTCTGCAGTGAGGGACAAGAGCAGTTCCCTGGGAAATCCTGTCCTTTCAGCTGCTTGGCTGTGGCACAAGGTTGCAGATCCCTCAGCAGGGTGCTGGAAGAGCACTCTGTCCCCTTGGCCATGAAGGAAAAAGTGCTCTGATGGTTTCTGCAGTGGAGAAAGTCCACATTTCCTATTGCTTGCTTCTTGACTTTAAAGGGGTGTTAATATTAACCTCTAAGTCTATGAACTTTTTTAGCCATAGTCTGGAGTAATACTCCAGCAAAGTTAAGAGCAGCTTTTATTCTGCCATGCTGGACAAGGTGGGATTCTTTAAATGTGGTCTCGGTGTATGACCAACAGCACATAACACACAAGGGGTTCTGGATTACCACAGGCAGTGACCCAAGCCTGCCACTGTATTCCTGATTCTCCTTTTTGTTTTCTTTGGTGCTGTGAATGACTGGAAATGATAGAACAAGGTTCTGTTGATTTGGAAAGAAATGAGGAATGCATAACTGAATCACTGCACTCCTGAAAACTCTGGTTAGCTTTGGATATCTTGGGTATCTGGAAACTTTGGGATGATTAACATTAGAAACGTTAGCTACAGCATGATAAATCATGAATGGGTCAAAAGCTTCTTCAGCACAACTGAAGTGTTACTACTCCACTAGTAACTGTGTGAGCTGTACTGGTTTTAAACAAGATATAGATTCAAGCATGCATTTTAATTATACTTCTCTTTTTAATACTATAAAAACCCCAACTTATTCAGTCTAGAAAAACCCCTAATCCTGGTATTAATGAAGCCATGAGGATTTGTAATGATTTGCATATTAATGTACAAGCTACAGTAAATGGAGAACTGCTTGCCCACAAAATACAGTAATGTTTAATCTTTTCTTCAATGAAACACAGTAATATACTGCAGTATAGAAAAATAAATGCTTATGCAATTATAGACCTGTTGATAGTACTGATATTATCAGCTATGTACTTCATACATATACTTCAGTAAGTATGCTGTGTTAGTTCATGTAGATGTGTCAGCTAGACATCCTTGTCAGGG
Source organism: Nestor notabilis (assembly GCF_000696875.1). NCBI lineage: Eukaryota > Metazoa > Chordata > Aves > Psittaciformes > Psittacidae > Nestor > Nestor notabilis. The sequence goes on from NW_009910262.1 coordinate 8,865, forward strand.
CCACATACATAGAGTTTATGCCATCTGTTCTATGACTGTGCCTGTAACTGTTTTAGAACCTGTTGATCTTTTTAGCTCTAAAATGAGTGAATAGTTGTACTCTGAATTCAATAAATACTCATGGTAAACCCTAACTCTAAATGTGTTGGTCTGTGCTCAAAATTGAAGCAAGCAGTAAGGAAGGCAGAAATAAAGATGCTACAGTGTACAAACAACAGAGGTTTTCCTGCATAACTCACTGAGTTATATGAGAACTGGGGAAGAGGGAGCTGTATAGGCTGTGGTATCCCCCAGATTTCCCAGAGTCAGACAAGTGTATTGCTTGTTCAACATGGCAGGTAGCACAAAAACTAGGGGCAAGAAAAAGATAGTTCTCATCTCCACTAACTACATGTCTGAGAGGTCAATTCTCTCTGCTAGAATTTGGCCTCAGTTTCCAAAGACAGACAAGTATTTTGAGTCTGCATAAACCTGACTGTGACTACAGCCTGGGTCTTGAGCAGGTCCTGAAACCCAGGGAGGTCAGCACCTTCCTCACTCACACAGCGTCTGTTTTCTTACTTCCTAATGCAATTTCCTCTTGATTTTCACAGCAGGAGGAATAACAGACCTGAACTCCAAATCATAGTCTCTAGGAATGCATGTGAAAATGTTTATCAGGATGTTTCCTAAGACTTGTTTCTCTTCCTAACTTAAAATTGTATTTGTCTAGAGTTTAACAGATGCTGTTTCCATACCCAGTTCTCAAAGTCATTCCCATCTCTTCCCCCCTTCCCGAGTGCCTCCCAGTTGAGTGTCAGTTAAAAACATGTCACGGTGTGGTCATTGTGTAACTCCTATTCAAAGTCCATGTCATTTAGGCTTTCATTGGCAGCTATTTTGTGCCATTAAGAAGTTCAAGACAGCAATTTGTGAGTCTTGCTCAGCCAAGTAGAACTGTGAAAAAAAGGAGTTATTTCAAAAGTCAATTAATGGTGGTCTGTCGGAGTGCTCCTCATTCAGGTTTTCTGCAGGCCTTGTCATGGGCTCACATCTGTCAGCCCAGTGTTTCCCAGGCTGCTATCAGATGCCGTTACATTGAAATAAGGGGTTTATTCACACCATTTACTGGACTCTGTGTGGCAGACACATTTGTGCATCATTTTACGGTGCAACAATTCCATTTACATAAAATATAGGCAATTATGTGAATCCAGCCAAAGCACTGAGGGAGGGTGGGAGGAACCACCATTAAAATAATAAAAGCTAACTGAAAAGAAGCAGATAATTTAGGTGAAAATACCATCATGAGCAACTCCTGATCCTAAATTAGTTCAATAGAATGTTAAGGAGGTGAGTTAGTTGTATTATGTCTGTGTTTGTACTAAACTCCTTCATGTTTTTCAGTGTAAGAAATGAATTGTACTTTTTACAGAACCTACATTCCATTTTAAAAATAAAGTAGCTCCTGGTGGAGGAAGGAAGTGGGGATTTTGCTTTAGGGTTAGGTTTTCCCCCTTACTTTATAACTTGAGACAAAACGTAAATGTTAAGTATGACTGTACTAATTACAGGAGCATAAATTACATCGCTCTAAATGATCACTGCAATGTACTGAAACCAAAACTCATCACTGTGAAATGAAGAAAAGCATCAGAAAAACTTAAGCATTCTTAACTCTGACTTCCCAGGAGTGCTTTGGAAGCCTTGCTAGATTTCAACAGAATGAGATCAAGACCATTAAAAAGGAAGAAAAGACAGACTCTTGGTCAAGGGCAGAGAAAAAACTATTCCTCTCCCATGCTGAAGTTAAGCATAGAAATCTCAGTGCAGAGTGAACTCCTAGGAGAGTTGTTACAACATGGGCTCCCTCACTGACACCAGAAGGTATGACTTACTTGAGTCAGGGGCAAAGCTCAGCATGAACCCCCAATTTCAAGACTTTGGCTCACAGCTCTTGTGCCTTCCCAGTAGAACCCCCAAGGTCTCTGAAGGCCATGACTTTGCCATTTTGTGCTGTGACAGAAAACTTACTGTCCTACTTGGTTGTACAAACAAGGTTCTTTTCCTTTTGTCTGAGACAAAAGTTGAGCTCACATTGCAGCGAAAAAGACCAAAACATTTACCTTAATAATAGGATTAGAGAAAGGGAGTGAATGAATCAAACCTCTAACACAGGGAATAAGCCTGTATTCATGTAATTCATTTCCTCCAGAATGGTGTGTTGAAAATTCAGATCATTTGAAATTGTACAGAAAAGGTAAGATAGACACAAGGGAAAGACCAGCTGCATTCAAAAAGGGACAGATTCACTCTGGCATAAGCAGGGGAAATCTCATTCAAATCAGTCAAGAAGACTTAGCCTGCAGGATCCATTCACAAACCTCTACTTCATGGTGTTGGTCCAGTCAGTCAAAGTCTTAATAGAGATTCTTGTGGCTCTTTTGTCTTTCAATGAGCAAGGGAAACATTCTGTCCCTCTATTGATTTTTTATCTACACATCAGGCACAAGTCCAACAAAGAACAAATGATTAAGTGCATAAAGAGCCCTGCTGCTTTATGAAATGTTACAGATCAGAAGGATTATGGAAAAGGCTTCAACCTCCTTCCTGGAAGAGGCTGAAAGACTGACGCTTGCAGTGCCAGGGTGTCCTGGGTTCAGCTACAGCAGTCATTTTTTCTGCTTCTCAGTAGCTGGTGCAGTGCTGTGTTTTTGACTTTCAGTCTGGGAACAATGCTGATAACACCGATGTTTTTAGTTGTTGCTCAGTAATGTTTACTCTGACCAAGGACTTTCTCAGTCTCATGCTTTGCCAGAGAGGAGGGGAAGCCAGGAGGAAGCAGAGACAGGACACCTGACCCAAACTGGCCAAAGGGCTATTCCATACCACAGCACGTCATGCCCAGGATAGAAACTGGGGGGAGTTACCCGGAAGGCCCAGATCGCTGCTCGGGTCGGGCTGGGTATCGGTCGGCGGGTGGTGAGCGGTTGTGTCCTCTCGCCTTGTTATTTCCCTTATCATTATTATTATTGGTGGTTTTATATTATACCTTAGTTGCTGGACTGCTCTTATCTCGACCCGTGGGAGTTACATTCTTCCAATTCACCTCCCCCCATCCCTCCGGGAGCGGGGGGAGGAAGAAGGGTGGGGAGGAAGCGAGCGGCTGCGTGGTTCCGAGTTACCGGCTGGGCTTAAACTGTGACACAGAGGGAAAATGTTCAACATGCTTTCCTCAGTAAAGGTAATTAATTGGGTTAAATTCAACCGCAGTAAAGAAAGAAGATCACTTGTTTGCTTGCAGTTGTTCACAAATGTGTTTTGACTAGGTCCCCCCTGGCCTATACTAGGTCTGGCTCTATCTTAAAGTCAGCACTAATGAGAGCTGTCACCCAAATTCCACCAGGAGTTCTCTTCCTGCCTCAACTCTCCATATGTGAAACACTGATCCTGCCCTGCCCTAACCACAGCTCCTTGCTGTGACAATGGGTGTCTGCCTTGTCACACTAACAAAGTCACTGAAATTACAGTGTATGACCTGATCTTATGTTACTCTTCAACCACTTTACTGCTCTTGCACCGATTCAGATTTTCCACCAGAAACACTGTTTGCCCCAATTTACTCATGTCTGTACCTAAACATCCTCAGTCTTGATGTTGCAAGATTTGCATGAAATGTAAACAGCAGCAGCGCAGCACCCAAAGTTAACACTGACTTCAGCACAGCAGAACTTGTTTCGGGTGTGAGCACTCTAGAGATCACGTTTTCCCCAGGAAAGTCAGAATATTTGTTTAAAATCTGAAACAAATGAAAACAAAAAGATTTTCTCCAGAAAAGCTTTTTACCCAATCTCTTGGAAAACTTCAGGTGCCCCTCCTATCTCAACTCCAGGCAATATAGGGAGATTACACTCAACTAGGATTAATACAGCCAACATCCAAGATCTCCAATAAGCTCCTCATTGTTCTCATTGATTGCAAGGATTTCAGGTTGCTCAGTGCAAGGCTGACAGCTCACAGAGCTGCGGATTAAATAACCAGATCACATGTGGGTTTAAGTGTATTGTTTCACTTCACACTGCGTTAGTTTTTCAACCACGCATTCACTAAACTACTTCTCTGCTCTGAAAAGAACACATTATTTCAAAGTGATGATGCTCTATGAAAGCAAATACCAATTACGACATTAAGGCTGTAAGAAACGGCCACGGCCTCTATTAAAGGCAAAACCCCACACAAGTTTGACACATACAAATACACAAATCAGGAAGAAATTCAGTACCTCTGACCTATACCAAAAGAATATATTTTATCTCATATTTACAGTGTAAATACCAACCAAAGAAGAAGAAACCATTTAAAAACTCAAGTGTAGCATTGATTTCCAGCTCTCAAAACCTGAGTACTTGGATATCCTTTGATACTTTACAATGGCCAGTTTGCTCAAGTCTTTCCTGATGTGCACTCATCAGGACCTAGAGCTAGTTGTGGGGCCAGCACTAGGAATACCCAGTATTACATTCTCGCGCAGACAACGCTACAACCAAAACTTCTGATTATTCCAATGCACTTCCCAAAGGCTTTTTGTCATCCAGTAGTGGTACAGTGTTAGTGTCCCCGTTGGCTAAAGGGCAGTATCCCTCACTGGCCAGTTCACATGGGGAGCAAAATCAGATGCTGTCAACATCAACAGAGTGCTGCAGAATTACTTCAGCTGTGATTGTGCCCCAGAGGGTTGGTTAATCTCTGCTGCCACACAGCAGGCAAAAAACCTGGCAAACCTGCCAACTGCCTGAAGGTTTAGTAACTATGGCTAAGACTAGAGTTAGCATTCATTAAAAAGTAAAACCAAAAGAAAGAACCATTCAGAAAGGAAATCAAGTTGAGATGGGGAAAGAGAAGAAAAAACATCTAGAGGAAAACCACATAGCATGTACACAGAGCAAAAGATGTTAGAGAGTTTTGTAATACTGAGCACAGGCTGCTTTCTTCTCAACCTTTCTTCTCAAAATTCAGTTATTTTGCGATGCAAAGAAGATGTGAAGAAGAAACTAATGCAACTAATGAAAATGTGGATTAAACGTCAGAGTTTACCAGGCTCACAGAGCCATTATCTTCAGGAGATTCTCCAGGCCCCAGTTCTGGTGAAATTGTTAGCTTTAGTCCTTGGGTTTAATCTACTTCAGACTCGGTATCCAAAAACTGGGCTGAAATTTTTGAAGTCTCAACTGTGGTGTCACTCCTGTCAGTTGAGCTGGAACTCACATGGGTTGGCTCCTCTTTCCATTGCAGCCCAGTAAATGAACATGAAATCTTTAAAGCGAGGAGCACAGCCCAGCCAAGCTTCACCAAAATGTTCATTTCCAGTGAAAAGGAAATCTCCACCTCCCTTCTTCACCTTGCATTGCAGCAGGGTCCAGATAGGGCCTCGCCATTCACCACTTGCTTCATCCTGCTGGAAAATCCTGTTTCTCTGCCTGTAGACTTTGTGGACGCTGACATCAACCTGTGACATGCGGTTCTCTGAATCGTGGGAAACATTTCGGATAGATCCTTTCACCACTAGATGTGAAGAAGACAGAAGTTGGTTATGGAGCAGCGGGTAAGTAGTTCAGGCACTAGGAGTTCACTGAATGAAACAATTGGAGAAACAGGTTTGTTGCGCAGTTTGTACACCTACCACCTAGAGGTGGATGTATTTCTGAGCTTCCAGTGCATCCTTCACACAGAGGATCCCTACACAAACAGTGCCAGGTGCTTGGAAGCGTGCTTTGTGACTACTCATTGAGGAAAAAGCACGTAACTTGCTTGGTAATGCAGAGTAGCAGTAAAGGATGAAAAAGCACATGAAAAAGGTCACCTCAGGGATTTGTTTTTTTCAGTCTATGTTCCAAGACAATGACTCTCACGGCTACCTCCTTCCTGTCTCCTGGCGACTCTGAAGCTTTTCCTTTGACAGGAGTAGCAGATGTTGATCCCAGAGCTTGTTCAACATTTTTCATTTAAAGGCTTGGCACTTTTTTCCCCGCCCTCAAATGTCATCCATCCACCAAAAGACACTTTAGGAGATGATTGACAACATGCAAAACTCTTAAAGTGACTTTGAAGCCTTATTTAAAAATCACACCGCATGCATGTACCTCCTTCTCCCAGGATTATCCTGGGAATGAAAGCATGACAAGCCATAGTCTTCCTGACTGAAAGCATCCTTTGCATCAACTGTATGGGGAATGAAACATCCCATCTGACAGGCATTTGCTGTCCTGAAGCCATCTCTCTCATTCTCACCACCCCCGTTTTTCACAGCAATCAATTATTCTTCTACTAATTGAATTAATTTCAATCCCATATCCAGAGAAGGCTCAGAAACATGCCACCATTTGAGCCAGGAGCTCTTGAGCAAATGAGAAGTTACCAATGCAATGGGAACATCACTGCACTTCTGCCACACAACTCTTTCATTCAGGTACGGAGAAGTCAACAACCCAAGAGGCAGATAAAGCTTATTTCTGGCATGTCTGAGAACTTCCTCATTTAATCCAGTTTCCAAGGGAATCCAGAATTTTGTGTAACAGATGTCTCTGCTCTCTGTCTCCCTCTGTGTCATCAGCTTTAATCAGCTGCAGTCAAGTCTATTGACAAGCTATACTGCCCTTGTTCCTGGTGCTCCATGTTACTCCTGCCCTGCTCAGGACCTAGTGACTGCAGACTTCCATCTTAAGAATAACTATAAAGCCCCTATTCACTCCCAGTGTCATTTACACTTTCATTAGCAGCTATTTTCTCTAATCAAAAAAGTTGATGATAGCGATTTGTGAGCACTGAGCAAGGAAGTCAGGCCATAAATAGAGTTGGTTCAAAGGGCTATTTCTTCTGCTCTGTTGGTGCTGTAAATGTAACTGCCCCCCATTGTGTGCCTGGGCCTGCGCATCTGTCAGTCTCTGGTGGTTCAGGCAGTGCAGAGGGAGAGCACCTCGCATGGGAACTGACAACTTCATCATGAAACAACATGCTGGATTGCATCAATCAATTTAGAAGAGGAAGAGAAACCACCATCAGAAGGAGCACTCTACAGAAGCATGCTCTACACTCTGTATTTGTATTAGCACCACTTGATTTTATCAGTAGCCTTGAAATATGGCAATCCCCCAACAGGAAAGCAGGAATTTGGTGGGCTGTTTAAACACTGAATAAAGGTAAATATAGTTCGTAGTTTTATTTCTTTATGTAGGTACATTTACAGCACTATAGTTGCAGCCACGTGGAGAGGCAGCTCTACAGCTTTAGCTATTGGACATAATCAAACAGGTACAAATTTTCAAGTGCAAAGCTATGGGAATATATTGAACAAACCATGATCAAAAGAAAATAAATACACTGCATTACTAAGTAAAGAAAACCTAAAAAGCTTTTAATGTCCCATCAAATCACTATCTTATTATAGAATATTAACTGCTCTGTTTTGTCATTTGGCCTTAAACCTAACCAGTATGTCACTGAAGGAAATTTAAACCACCTGAAATCCTTAGCTAAGTTACAAACAACTCACTACCCCTGCAGAAGAACTAGGAAGGATGTCAACTGTGAGGGAAGAGAGAAGGCATATTCATCACTGGGGGAGGAAGGGAATAAAAAGGAACATACCAAGCACATAGAACCTGTGTGTATGTGTGTCAACACACATGTAACTTTGTTCTATGTGAGAGCCAGCAGCACACTTGTAAGAATTACTTTCACTTGAGTTTTAGAACACATTCTTTCTGCCTGTGGGAAATGAGGACTTTGAAAGCAAGCTTGTTCCTTCTGGGTTTCATTCCCCCACTCCCTGTTCAAATTGTTTTCCACACTAGCGAAAGCCAGTTTCTTTCTCAGATCACAGAGCATCGTCATGACAGTATCATAAGAAGCAAATAAATCCAAATAATCAATACATAATTAAAGGCAGAAAAACTGTCACTTGTTCAGCTTACCAAAGTCACTGCTGCAAACGGCCATGAGAAGTTCCACGTGGTCACAAGGACGGCACATAGCTAGGGAAAAAAGAACAGTTGGTTACTGATAATACTATACTACATCTCACTGCTGAAGGACTGGTGCATTACGAGAGGAAATAGGGCAGAACTACTTGGTTAAAAAGCATTATGATCAGCTGCAAACCAAAATTCTTGTTATGCAATACAAATAAAGCAAAGAAAGGATTACGTTGATGTAAGAATAGGAAAGAAAGGTAAATGAAGTTCCAAGCAATTTAGATGGCTAATCCAGTTTCCAAAAGATCATTCTAAGTTCCAGAGACCGTCTTGAGGCCTTGATGAATTTAAATCCCTTCTGAACATGGGATTTAGGCTCCCTACATCTACTCAGGTGTTCTCAGTGATGGTACTGCCAGGGGCTGGAGACACCCATGATCACAGTGCCTATGTCCAGGACCCAGCTGGCTGCTAATAGAGAGACAGTTTCTCTTTACATTGCAGCATTCCCTCCCATGCCTACAGGATGCCCCTCACGGTGGAAATCAGATGGGCCGCCCTTGCAATGACAACCCCCGCATCCCAAAACAGCTCCTATCACCAGGGCCACATGGGCACGGCCAGTGGATGTTGGCTGCCACCTTGGATATGCCTCAGCACCATCACCCTGAGGCTGGCCCTGCTCTTACCTTCGACCAGTGCCATCTCTTTGAAGTCGGGGCTCGCAGCGCTCTGGTTGCTCAGCAGCTCATACTGGAAGCTGGCCGTCCGGCGGCTGATGTCCCTCTGCGGGCTGGCCTGCAGGAAGAGGGCCACCCGTTGTGGCGTGTGGGCACTGAAGCAGGACACGTGGGGGGGTTGAGCCCCTTCTGCCTCGCTCACCACCAGATGCAGCTGCCCAGCACGTTCCACATAGATGCTAGCACCCTGGAAGTCAGTGGCAGGCCTGATGCAGACAGTGGTGCGGTGGGCACTGGAGAGGTTGGGCTCCAGAACGACGCGCAGGGCTCGTGTTGGGTACATCCACTCCAGGGAACCTTCAGTGCAGCGCAGATGAACCTGCTCCACTGCGCGGGATCGGGGCTCCCAGCTCAAACCGCTGCCGAGACAACACCGCGAGTCCATCACCCACCACCGGCACAACAGCCCTGTTGGCTGCCAGAGCTGCAGCTCCCGCTCCTCGCTCCGGCTCTGCCCTAATGATAAGCTAAATTTCCTCCAGCTGGGCTGCAGGGGCACTGCTCGCACCCAGTGCTGCACCGGGCTGCGTGGAAAAGGATCCTCAGCCCCTTCCGCCTGCAAATCCACGCTCGGGTGCCTGCAGCAGGCAGGGAAATGAGAGAGGGCAGCTTCTCCCCGCCAAACAGCAACAAACTTTTCCAAGGCCAGCACTTGGCTCCTCAGGAAATCGCACCTGCAGGCGTGCGGGGCTGAGAGCCCCCGACGGCAGCAGGAGCTGCACAGTGAGCACTGATGTTACCTCTCACAAAGTTGTTTCAATCTCTACATTTCTGTGAGAAACTATGGACTAGGAAATTGT
>NW_009910263.1:0-21242 GCF_000696875.1 Nestor notabilis
CGTTCAGGTTCTTAAGGTCGTCTCGAACCTGGTCCTCTCCTACAGTGGGTCTTCAGTCTCACAGTCCCTGCGTTTGCCTTCCAAGACTTGGATGGTGTGGTCTGAGCATTTGCTAGTCAAGACAGATGCATCAACCAGCAGAGCATGATGTCTAGATATAAGCCTAAGACATTCACTACAATGACACTCCAGGACAAAATACTGTGTAGTGTTTGAAAACTATAGCAGATAGGTCACATAATACAGTTATGTAGTTGCATTATATAGTTAGGAAAGTATTCATTTTGAAAGACTACTTATTCTTTCTTCCATGCAGATACAAAGCGATTTCTGTTAATCTTCATGGAAGTTCTGATACAAACACAGCCCCTCAAAGTAACTTCTAAATAGTCCTAATACCAAAGCAAGAATCTCAAATTAGTAAGACTCACTTCAAAGGTCTTCCACAAAAAATACCTTTGATACTTCTCTTTTTCGTGTGGCAAAAAAAACCCAAAACACCCCAAAACACCCCCAACAAAAAAAGCTAGTTTCCCATAGCACTCTAAAGTACAGCATGATGCATCTTAAAACAGCTCCAGGATCCACCAGTTGATTTTTCTAGCTCTGCAACGCAATGCCTACTCCCCATCAAAATGAGAGCCAAGAACTTTATCAAGAGTTTCCCAGGTGAAATACTTTATAGGGAAACCCCTCCCTTCCTCTCTTTGGGTCACTGCTGGTTTTCCACTGCCTGGCTCCATCTGTCTGATTCTATAAAGCCTTTACCCAATCACACCTCGAAATCACAAGCACTGTAGAAAACTTAGCAGAATACCTAAGTTTTTCCAGACTACCTAACTGATGGAGCTGCAGATACACCCTTCTGAAACAGGATGAGTGATAGGAAAACTAAACACAGGCTTAAAAGCTGACTAAACATATGAAGGCATGTGACAGGTCAGGCCCACATGGTTTCCTGTTCTGTATTTTTCATGTGCCTTTTGAAATACTTACCAAAACGTTTTATATTATTTTAACTTGGTTATATTAAATATATTGTGTACAAACAGAAGCCTGAAGGGTTTTATTGGGCAGGGAGAGACAATTGTTTTGTTATGTACTTTGGATCAGACATTTCAGACATGGAATTTAGTTTTGTAGACATCGTAGGTTTAAGTCAGAATATGTTATTTTTTCCTGAGATAATAACAAAGACGTCAGATATACTGTACCTTTTAATAATTTAGAGCATGCCAAATCATGATAATTTTTAACATTTTGTATTTTACTTAACATAAGTAACATATATTTGCTTCAGACATTAAAATTAAAAAAAAATAATTAGGTTGGCAAATAAAATATTAACATCCACATACCAAAATATTATTTTCAGTACATCTGTGAAATATATTGGCTAAGGAGCTATTGGATGAAATCCTGATTCTGCTGACATCAAGTGGCAATCACTGTATTGCTTTGATGTAGCCTGTATTCTGCCTATTTGGTTGAAGTGTCATTTGTACCATGACACTAAGCAGCAAGGTGTTCTAATATTACCACTTACTTATTAAGGTGACAGAACACTGTAAATACATTAGCACTTTAACTCTCAAACTTTTCCCAACATGATTTTTCATGTTGCAATGCCTGTAGATGGCTGTGTTAAACACATGCTGTTTTGAAAATTAAAGGAATAGGTGTAAAAAACCTAAACAAATGAAAAATAAAATCCATTGACCTTCATAAGAGACTTGTTTTCCATTACTCACCAACTGACATCCTTCCAGGGACTTTACCAGCTGAGCATTCTGACAAGAGAGGATGGAACCAGCCAAGTTCAGCATTACGCACACTGCAGACAGCAGCATGAAAAAGGTTATCTGGAATAAAAAACAACCAAAAAAACAAACAGCCTATTACTATTCACTGCAAGAGGCAAACAAGAAAACCTATGATTTAGACATTCAAGAACTTTCAGCCTGTCATATAATGATGGACATACATGGATGGTGACATTTTACACTTTTTAAAGAAGAAAGAGTATTTAATCTGACAACATCCAGAGTCTCACACTGTAAGAGAAAGCTAAACCAAAACTAGACCTGACTATCATCTATTTCCCTTCAGCCATTTTAAAATCATCCATTTATCTCCCACTTCTATGACACACACTTAAAATTTAATGGCTTTTACAAATGAGGATTATTAAGTAGTAAGACTTGAAAAAAGTATTTTTATAATCAAAAGTAGTCTTAAAAATTTAAAACCCTTGTGAAGAGAATTTCAGTATCTTAACCAGGGAAAGTATTTGTAAATATCATCTATTGTGAGTTTGTACAAGTTGGGGAAAAGGATGAATAAAATTCTGGATATATATAACTACCTAGTTTTCAAACAACAATTACAATTTGAATGTCATCCTCCATAACAGCTACCTATTGTGTTAATTACTCCTTTAGCCTCTTTTCAAATTATGTTAAAATAGTCATTAATTTGATTGCATCAGCTTAAATACCATTTTATTGCTGTAACTGTAGAAAACCTGGCCCAACGTGGGCACACAGAAATCTCAGTATGTGGGGAACTCGGTATACAGGGAAATAGGAAGGCACAAGCAGTAAGAAACCAAACATGTGCTTAATATCTGTCCACCTTAAAAAATCAGTGCTCATGTTCCCATAACAGTCATACTTCTATTGAGTTACCTGAAATTAGTAAGAAAATCTTTCGCATCTTTTTTTCTGTATGAATGCCCACAGTTCACAGTCTTTCACTGTTCTCGCGTTATCTTTTGTCAATGTGTATGTCATGAATATTTTTGGCAGTGATTGTACTTTTTTTTAGTGTCCTTCAAATGAAAACTGAGAATTTGAACAGTTTCCCTCTTCACCAGCCTAAGCCTTACTTGACTGAAAATTCACAATTGACACATCTAAGGGTTAAATTATATCTCCATTGCATATTTTGAAAGAAAACAGTATTTCAACTATTTTTACAATTTAACACTCCTATATTGTACATATGAAAAAGCACTCATGACAAACCTGTGCCTAAGTCAAAGCTTCTGGGAGCAAAAAACCCCATACTGCTACCATATAATAATGGGCAACTAGGTAATATCTGTGTCTGTATACTGCCACATATGCAGAGAAACATTGATACTGGAGCATAAAACCTGCACTAATTAATACCTTGCAGACTCAATATTTATATAGCCCCTCATTATTATTTCTTAATTTTTGTATTTTTAAACATTGTAACCCACAAACTTTATGCGCTTATTTTTGCCAATACAGGCAAAAATTAATATACTTGATAGAGTGATAGTTGTTAAAACACTGAGATTTCTAACATACAAAACATGTTTTTTACATACTTTTTCTAGCCCTTTAACTGCAAATTCATTTAAACAGTTAATGGAACTTTCACCAAAAAAAAAAAAAAAAAAGGAAATTAATTTCTTTTTATTTATTTGTTTTGCTATTTATTTTTTATATTGCCAGTATTTTAATTGCGAAACTTGTATTGCAGATTTTCCTGAAATAAATTCAGTTTATTGGTTGTATCATATCCCTTATATGAACCATATACATGAAAATCCACATTTTTAAAGAAGTCCTGATTGCCTTACAGAAAGGAGTAACCAGGTGTGCAAATGGACATCAAAATCTGATTGATTCAAAAAAAGGCAAACATGAGACACCGTTTCTCTGAGAAGTACAGTTTCCATACGAAACTTCAGCCATTTCAAAACCCCCCAAAGTAACAGAAGGCAAACATCCTCTAACTTGATGTTCATTGACTTGGGTAGACTCACAGGATATGAAAAATACATGCTGCAGTGCTCAGGCTGATGAAATTTGCTGACGTCTAATCTTTAATATAAACTAATCAGAACTGCATATAATCTCAACACCAAATCCCCTTTATAGTTCTGCTACAACACTAAATAGTAGTTAATTCTTTGTGGGTAAAACACTTGTTATATTAAGTTGTCCCCTCATTAATCCCTCATAGAACTAATGCAGCACTTGCTGCTCAAAGATCCTTCCTCAGCTAAAGAAGTCTACAAAGTTCTGAAAGCTCGAAGAAAATAGAGTCCCCTATGCTGAAAAAACACCTACTGTACCCAGTTTACTCCAAATGCCTTTCTTTAGTGACGTAACTTCAGAAAAGATGGGTCCCAAACAGATTTGGAAACTATGACAAACACTTTTTTTGAAAACCGAACAAACAACACCCCCCCTGTAATTTCTATATTATTAACCAAACAACAGAAGTTGTGCTACAAATTTTAGTTGCCAGCTTCAGATTCTTCCAAGCATTACAGCTGACAACGTTTACAACCTGTGTTAGGTTTATCTGTCTTTACAGTACTTTCTCCATATCAGCATTCATTAATGATGAAACCTGTACTGGTGTTTCCAAATTAACCTCTTCCTCTTGTCACATGCAAAGACAAGAAAGATCCAGCACTCTGTCAATATCATCTAACATGCTTTTACAATTTCTGCTCTTCTTTTTGAGTCTAAGTCTCACATTCTGTTTAGAAGTTGCATTTAAAAGTGACAGCCACCAGTGACACGGTCAAGTATCAAACACTGAAGTTCTCTTCACACTTGTATTCCCTGTTTTGCTATTTTATGCCTCACTCCTCAATGTTCCAGGCAAGGCATTAACTAAACTTGGCATCGGGTCCTATGCAAGCCTTTTGCAACTACATTGGCTCTTGCAGAGCACAAGAAGCCCAATAAAAGTGATTTAAGAATTTCAGTATCTTTGCTTAATGCTTCTTAGCTCAATACCAAAAAAGCTTTCCACTGATGGAATAGGACACACCAGTTACACTGTTCTCACAAGTTTTGAGTTGAAGTGCACCACCATGCTGGAAGCCACAAGAGAGAAAAGGAGGCATGAAAGTATCAATTACCACATTAATGGGCAAAAAAAAACCAGGTTCAGTGTACTTAATGTTTTTATCACAATTGGTCTTCTCTAAGATTGGTGCAGGTACAGTAGTAAAAATAAGTGTATCTGCAGCCCTCTGAAGGAGTGGTCATTGTGGATAATAATGGAGAGCCAACACCACATTATGAAACACTGTAAATGAAGTTAGATATACATTATTCATGAAATGATGTATGTCTAATTTTCACATTATATTTTTTCTCAAAAAGTGAGCTACCGATGTTTGCTCTGAGAGCTCAGTGAGACACACTTGCAGGAACAGCATGAAACTGTTAGTAAAAAGTGTAAGGTGCAGTTAAGCAAATGCCAAGGGCAAGTGCTTACACTGAAGAAAGCACAAAATAAAGTGTCAGACACTGAAGGGCTATGACATCCTAATCCCGCTTTAAAGCTACAGTATTACATTTTTTACCTTTCTAGCTATGCCATATAAACAAGATGAAATATTCCCGGAATTTAGGACTGTGCAGTAATACCACTGAGCTCCAAAAGCTTTAGATCCACCAAGAACTAGTACCTAAGCAAAAAGTGAAGCCAATTGATTTATTAATACATGGAGTTAGCATTAATTAATTGGACAAGGCAAAGCTGATCTCCTATACAAAAAGTAATAATACGTCCTACTTAAATTGTTACCATATTCCTAAAATAATTCTACAACATTAATTAGCTCTGCTCTGAGGCAATGATTTCAAATGATACAACAGCTCACAGTTGGAGATGTCATCTTGCACCTAGAATAATAAACTAGCTTAATTCTCTTCATGACCTTAGTCTGCTTGTTTCATTTAATTTTTTCAGTAATTTTGAGGTTCGGGTTATATGAAGAAGTTTCTCCTGACCTTCTCATAACTTCTGTCTTTAAGAATAAAACTATTTAAAGATCAAGCCTTCACAGCAGGTCTCCACCAAAAGGAGAAAAAGTTCTCCAATGCAAAGGGAGGCTGACATCATAGCCTAATAGAGCATATTTGAGCACTCCTGAAAGACAGGCAAGCAACCCTACCAGTTTCTATTCAATAAACTATTAACATTGTTTCTTTGCAGAAGCCTTAACTTCTATGATTATACGATTCTGTGAATCTCTCAGATTTCACCTAAAATAAAACACTTTCTACGCTACTTGATCATCACATAAAAAAAGTTTAAAAGTTTGATCCAAGACTACGAATTTCAAGACCAGCCTCCTCTACCCAATTTAAAAAAGAAAGCTGGTGTAATGGTATGTAGTGGAATTTGAATTTCAATAGTTGACTTTAATACAGCTAGAGCTGGTCTTTAAGACACCTACCATAGCACCAAAAACACTTGCAGTGGAAAAGATAAGGAACAACCTAATCTTTCCTTTTATTCTGCCTATTCAGGAATCCAAGCCTCAGTGAAAGTTTAGGGACTGTGTTACACTAACAGATTCTCCAGGTTCTGTCAGACTCCTTCCCAGTTAAAATTTCTGGCTTTATTTACTTATGGCTTTATACATACATCTGGACTATCAGTAAATAATGAGAATGTGAACACAAACCTTGTTTCTCAGTGGTTTGAAATTTATTGATGAAAAATCCTGTTCAGAAAGGTATGTGTTATGTTTACCATTTGTATTTTGTAAAAAGACTAGATTCATGTTATTGTTTCCTTACTAAACTTTTAGAGTTCCCATTTGTCCGTATAAGACATAAACAAAAATATTGCATACATGAGACTGAATAATTAAAATTATAAGTAAACTTACCGATCAAGAATTATTTGCGATTTTGTCTTCAGCTAACTATGACGTGGCTCAGTTTCAACAATATCCTGGGAAATTCACTACGATTTTGTTCACAATCTTAGGACTAGACCTACACATTTGATGTAGGTATCTCTCCCTGCTGTGCAGGAAGTTATACTTCCCAAAACTTTGGAGAAGAGTCAAAAATAAATCTACAATTCAACAAATTTCTCACCCTATTAATCTTTATTGCTTCAGAAAGCTGGCAGAATGCAGCAGTGTAAAAAAAGACTGCACTAGCTCTGTGCTACAACAGAAGATTTGGGGCAGAGCCACCTGAAGGTCCCCTTTAAACTTCCTCACAGCCAAGAAAAATCTGGCTTTAATTTGCATTACTGAAATTTTCAAATAGAATGATGCTAGCTTAAAGCAGAAATGATGCTTAGAGCAATAGTACTGAACATCATCCTTCAAAAGAATAATAACCAACTGCTAGATTCTTCTACCTTTTTTTTCCAGATATGAATTTTAGTAGTAAGAGCTTTTACTGAAATAATATAGTACAAAATAAAAATAAAACAGAGCCAAATATCTTTTGAAAATTTCCTCCTTTTACTAAGTGGAAAAAAAACTGTTTAAGGTGCAGAATGCAGGAAATTATCCACCATAATGCAGCTTCTGCTTGTGGTGAAAAGCAAAACAAGAATTTTCATATCGACGTCAAGCAGAAGTGGAATAATATGCCTTCAAGATCTAACCAGCTTGCCAGTCACTAATATTTATGAGGATTATCTTTCCACCAAGCAAAACAAATGCACTGGCTTATTTCATTCCCTCAGCAGCAGCAACAATAAAGAAAACAGAAGAGATGCCAGATCATACACCGTCCTGCTGTTCACTCTGCCCACAATACATTCATACTTAACTAACAACTGCTTAATCTCCTCCCCTTTTGTGTTGACTTGTAAGCATAAAAAGGATCATAAATCATTAAGATTACACTAGTGAAAGAAAAAAATATCGTAAACCTATTCAGGTTTCTTTGAATAATATACTTATATTCATATTCCAACCAAGGACTTTCTCAGTCTCATGCTCTGCCAAGCAGGAGGGGAAGCCGGGAGGAAGCACAGACAGGACACCTGATCCAAACTGGCCAAAGGGGTATTCCATACCACAGCACGTCATGCCCAGTATAGAAACTGGGGGGAGTTACACAGAAGGTTAGATCACTGCTCGGGTCGGGCTGGGTATCGGTTGGAGGGTGGTGAGCAATTGTATCCTTTCCCCTTGTTATTTCCCTTATCATTATTATTGGTGGTAGTCCACACATTTATGCTCTTACATCGATATTCTTCTGAAGTATCACAGATGTTTTGAAGTGATTCCATTGTGTTTTGTTCATGGGCAAAATTAAAATTTACTCTCTAGAGAAAGAGTCATGTCTGAGGTAGGTACATTGCCTTTTGAGATAAAGAAATTAATCATATTGGGTTATTTCATACATGGGTCATCTCTAGAGACTTCTTTGCTGGGTCAAGTATCTGTACAGGTCTTCCTCTGACTGATCAAACCACCTAACAAAGCATAAATAAAAGACATGAAGGATCATAGAAGAACATTTCTTGAAGTTCAATTACTTTCGAAACAAAAAACAGGGATTACTTCGTCTTTCAGTCATTTCTATGCCTCAGGAAAAGGGAACCACACACTGGGTATTCAGGATAACCTCTGCTTCCAAATTATTTGAATGATACCAAAAAAGACCACCCTCCATGCACGAATCTACAAATAGAAATACTACATTCTGAGACTAACCAGGAGGCAGTTAGCAGACTCTGGCCTAATGTTACCAATATTAGTATAACAAACATTAGGCACTCCTCTGTAAATTCTCTTTTGTCATGATGTCTCTGGGAAATAACAAGGGTTACTAGAAAGGACGATCTCAATCAAAAGAAAAAGGGTTAATTATAATGAATGCTCTGATAAACGTCAATTATTTCTACAATATCAACCTGATGCAGAATATTACTGTAGGATGGGTATTAACTAAAGAAAGCAAACTGAAATTTGGCAAAGGATTCTATGATTCTATGAATTATCCCACTTAAATATTCCAGAGATTGGTTTTAACTGAACCGTGCATTTCTGAAAACGGTTTAAGAATAAACATGCAGAGCATATCAAGACTGAGTTTTTATCATTGCAGTCACAACATGCACACCGAAGAAGAGACCACACCATAGACAGCTGCACAGAATGAAAAATCAGTTCTCACCATGCCTTTTCAAGGGACAGCTGTAATAAAGGTCCTTCCATATCAAAAGAAAAAAAAATAAATATTTAAGCCCTAATCCTAAGGTTATGGTATCTTTCCACTATAAAGAAAGTTATTTATAATCCTGTCTTAGTAAAATTTGTAAACATGACTCTAAAAATAAAGAGTATCATGGAAATCGCTAAGAGGCCTGCATGTAGTGAAAATGTTTGAAAATACAGTGCAGTTACTGCTTATTTCTCCTATCTGATCATTGTTACTCCTTTTTCACATTTCTGACACAACGCTATTTTTGATAACTAATTAAAAATATTTAAAGTGTAATTTGGAAAACTTATTCACTGAACAACACTAAAGACACGGAAAGACCTTTTGCAAACATCACTTTCTAGTCATCACTTTCTGCAACACCCCCAGCTTTAAGAGGATACAAGTCTAAGAATGCATGTGTATTTAATGAATACTATGAAAATATGTAAATAACTGTTATTTTACAGACTTTCAAGGCAAAAAATTTTGTGCCTAATGAATACCTATATTCCAGTTCATTAACTGGCCTTTCTTTTTGTTCTATATTTGAAGAAAGACCATACTACATTTTCTTTCAAGCAAGAAATCAAAAAAGTCCAAACTACAAAAGAATGGAGATAGAAGGTGAATACACACATAGAACTCTTCCTGAACTCTTAACTACTGTTAAGTAACTGGTTTCTTCTCCATGTTATTAATATTCACTTTCTGAATAGTTCTAAATAGTATCCTCCTCTATTACCACAAATTGCCAAGAGATGATCAACAGAGCCCTCCAAGTGAAACCAATCACAGGACAATTCCACCAACGGAAGCCTAACCCCCACAGCTCTCTGTAAAGATTGTGCTAGATAAAAACCTGATTGGCATCTCAAATGACAATTTTATTTTGGTATTAAGGATGAAGTCAGCAAGAATACTGATACACATTGAGTCGCAGCACAGTTAACACTGCACACTGGATGAATATCTACCCAGTGGGCTCGTACCAGGACTTGACATGGTCCAAAATTAACCGATGCCTACAAAGAGAGAGAAGCACTTCTAAATCTTTCAGCTGGAGATGTAACAAATTAGCGTGCACTTTTGAAGTGCTGTCTCCCATACATGTAGAGTTATGTTTTCCTGGAAAGCAATGCCTCAAGTGATGGTTCAGAACTACATGCATGAATTTTGGATTAAAAATGTTTTCCTTACAACAGGTTCCATGTCATTATGAGCTCTCTAAAAAAATACTTCTTTTTTTCTAAAACTTGCCATTTCGCCTGGTGTCACCTTTGCTAAGAAAATGTATGAGTGATTATGCCTTATTGACCTTTTTCAGGCCAGTAATGACTTTTTAAATATTGGAACTGTTTTACTGAAGACAAAAAGTCAACACACCTGTTGTTATTCCTGCCATATTTATCTTACGCTTTTCCAATGAAGTAATTGGAACTACACTCAGCACTCAATATGTGGGTTTAAACTGTGACATACAGAACAAGATAACTATTCTATGATTCTATACTATGGTTTGTTCTGCATTTCTTTCCTAATAACACCTAACATTTTATGTCTATTGCTAAACATTAAGTATTGAACTTCTCAACCACATTAAATATGTATAGATATATTTAATGTGGTTTAAAATATATACATTTTAATACACACATTTATGATTTATGAATCAGCAAGAACAGCTGGAGGCAAATGAGCATGTTTCTGTAAAGTACTCTAGAAGTAGATCAAAACTTGCAGCATGGTACTTTGAATAATAAGCACCTGTATTAATTGGAGCCTGTCCCAGATGAGTTTCCTCTTACTGAGCAACTGAGCTTACTCAAGGCAAGGAAGAGTGCTGGACCTGCAAAACATGGGCCAGGGTGTCTCTGCACAGAGCACTGCTCAAAGAGCAGGCAGCAGCAGCCAGGTTGCACGGAGGACAGAAAAAACCATGTTAGGAACCTGACAGAAACAGAGCGGTGTGCAGCCGCTTGGAAGATTATTGAGGAAAGCAAGGATTCTCCATAAGAATTCTGCAAAGATTAATATAAAAATAAATAAAAACCCTTTTAAAAATTTCCATCCTTTCTTCTCTAGCTCCATTATAAAAGTTAACTGTTACAGTTTATATTGCAAGAAAAACTGGCTTTAAAAGCATACCAGTTCACTATAGTAGAATGCCTAGACAGCTCTAACTCAAACCCTTGGCCAACACGAGGTCCTACCATGAGCAAAAAACGAAGTGCAGCTCTTCAGCTAAGTTAAAAAGAAGCATAAAGTAAACAAGTTTAGATTAAGGTATTGATTTTTAGTAAGATTTATTAATTATTGGAATAATATATCTATGAGCATGAAGGAGTGTTCACCACAAAGGCAACAACAGAGAGCACTTTTTAAGTATTTGTAAAAAAATTTACAATATTTTGCCACAACTCCAAAGGAAGTTTTGCACGTTCATGATCAAAAGGTTGTTTGTGCTGTTATTTTAAGAGGACATAGTACATGATTCTATTGATCCTTTCTGCTCTTCTATTTTATCCAGCTATAAAGTATAAAATATAATAATACTGGAGGATAAAACTCAAACTTCATTTAATTAGATTATAAAATACCTAACTCACATAATTTTAAAATGAAACCATTTAAAAAACTTACAACACAGAAACAGCTGTCAAACCAATACTGTTGACTAATGGTTTGCAAGTGCGTAAGAAACAACACAATTTAACTTCCTATTATTTGCCTCACAAGAGAGATTCTTTTGCTTCATTATTAAATTGTATCACTTTCAAAATTATTTCTCAACATTTGCCAAAAAGGTGGAACTGATAGCCATACAGATTATTTCCTCAGGTGTGATCAAAGTAAAGAACTGCAACACAACAGCGAGTTTAGCATTGTCATGTTTTTGTTATTTCTGTAATGTTAGATTACAGCAGGATCGATTTACCATTTATTTTAATATTTTTAGGGAACTGTAACAGGGAGCCTGATTTAGTAATAAAGCCCTCATGCTCTCCGCTCAGAAATATTAAGTAGAAATTCTCAAAACTAGATACTTCAGCATCTATTCATTTTCTGCTATCTTGATGCTAATTAACAGTCTGACACACCTTGTTTAAGTGTGTTAAAAGGAACAAAGTAATTCTGGGAAGCTTGGTAACCAAAGGATTTTTCCCCTGAAGCATAAAAGCAAGCCACTATACAGAACCTTATAGCTCATAGAGTACTTGAGCTGTAATTTGAGAATGAAGCACTGGATAACTTTCAGTCCTACTTGAAAATGAAAAGCTTAGCAGGACAGCACACACTTCTAGATCTACATCTGCATTAATTAATTTTCATATCTAAAATAAACTTTTCAGCCTGTTTCAAACCCTTTTCATGCCCTAACAATAGTCCATTCCTCTCTTTGACCATGAGCCAGATTTAAAACTTGCAACTACCTCAGCCATTAGCAGTTTAATTATCTTCCCAACATATTCTCTAAGGACGTAAAAATTACCTAATAAAATATTATTTCTCAAAAATGTTCCATGACAATAGCATTTTTCTGGATCAGTTTGGTGTAATAGAACAATCCACATTTAAACAAAACAGACAGCTATACCTGTAAAATAGAAATATATTCATAAAGAAAAAAAAGGATGAAAGGATGAGTAATCTAATAACTTTAACACAAATCTACATAAAGACTGAATTTAGACTTCCATAGCAACTGCATAAATAGCATCATCCATATAAGCAGTATATTACTTTTAACAAGTGTCACATTGCTGGAAGGGTTCAACCTCCATGGAAGCATTGGTGAAATGCTACTCCATATAAATTAACCTTCCACAACATCTGCAGCAGAATACCCTGAGGAAATAAAAGCTCAAGTTTTCCTGCTGCCAAGGACGGGCATCAGATGGCTATGCAAGCAGCCCCTCCTGGCAGTAGCATAATTAGAGAAGCAGGTTGTAAAGTTTTAAAGATACACAGGTATTTTGCATTTGTCTCAGAATATTAATAGCAATTAACTACTTATGTGCAATTACTCTCATTAATAAACAATTGTGTGGTCTCTCTGAAAGCTGTCACACCAGAATACTTTTACTTTTATCAAGGAAGAAGGCTTCTGTCAGGTAAGAGAGGTCTGCAAGCCATGACTGCTCAATTATGACAACAGTACACAAGCATTTTCAGTATCAGAGAGCTTGTGAGGTAAGGATTCAATGTGGACAGTGGTTTTCCCCAATTCAATTCTAATGTAACGTCATTATAGTTTTGGCTGCTTAAAGAAAAACTGCACACACAGAGGCAGCAGTGGATTTGTGTTTTGCTGCCAAACACACACAGGGAGCTCAAAGCTCTGGAACACTCAAAGACAACTTTCATTGCTTATTGTCTTTGAACAGGAAAGGTATCCTTCCCCCTCCCCCTTCAGAAGGTGGCTCTCTTTGATCACATACAGCAGTGCCCTGAGGAATATGACTGTATCAAGCTTAAAATCATGCTAGTTCAGAATACAGGATTTTTTTTTTTTGGGGGGAGGTGGGGGCGGTGGTAGATTTTTTTTGTTTCTTCGATAGGAGTTTGCAGAGTCAGTTTAGTTTATCCCTCCCCACTCTTAAAAGAGAGAAGATTCTTTACTTCTGGCAGATAAAGGTCACATACTGAGTAGGAAATTTCTATGCTGCTCATGGCTATATAAAATCTACTGTCTGGCAGAAAACCAACCACTGCATGGTCCTAACAGTACATTAGATCCCGTATTTTAAAAAGTGTTAAAATGTTTTTGTGTTTCTACTTTTAGACACCTGTTATTAGTTATGGATATCAGTCTTTTCTTAATATGGAAGAATATTATGACACTGAGATTGAACAAATCTTTTTGAATAAAAATCCTACTAAGAAATATGACAAAATGCAGAAAAACGTTATACTGTTCTGAACACTGTTTAACTACATATGTAGAGACAAACTCTAGTTTCACCTCCAAAACCATATTATTTTTTGGCATAGAAATAGAAAGCATAGCATCCAGCTGAGTGAGGTCTATTTCTGGTTGCATTATTACAGATTCCTACAACTTTCCTACACAACACTAAACAACTAAATATTGCAATATATAAGCAACTAAAATGTTGAACCATGAACGTAGGTTTTCTCAATCTGGGATCCACGTAAGCCCACTAAGTCAGTTAAAAATATGCTGCAATGATTATTCTTTAGATTATTCTTTACCAACTGTACACAAACAGGGAACAACTGAGTTCAGTGGAAGTCTGAATCTAGTAGCTGTAGGAATTCAGTAGGAAATGAATTGTAGATCCTAAAATAGATTTTGCTTCTATATTACTGTGTGTAATCACTTTTGCTCTGGTACTCCGTAAGGCAGAGATGCCAAAACCAGTAGAAATATGAAAAAGTATCACATATTTTGTTCAATATATGTACATGCAATTTTACAACACATTGACTTTACTCTCAAAGCTAACACCTGGCTTCTTTTCACTTTAGAAGCCCTTCAGTGCTTCCAAAATTCTCAAGACTACATCAGCTACCAGGGACCAAAGAATTGATATTTTATTTTTGTAATCTGAAAACTAAAGATACCACCGTTTATCCATCATCTCGACACAATTTCTGATAAAATGCAATGAATTGTCTTACTACCTTTTTTATTATTTTTAGAAACCTCTACAGCTGTTAATGAAACTGCTAGAATTGAAACAATTTCATTTTTGAATGTTCAGCATCAAATTATTAATCTTATTCATTAAAAAAACCCCCCAAAACCGAACCAAACAACAATCAAACAAACAAAAAAACCCTTTCAAACCTCCACAAAAACCCAAACAAAACATACACACAAAACCCCCCATTAATCTCCATTAAATCTCCCTCAGAGTCCCTCAAACATTCTACATTTTCTACTGCCACCAACTCCTTTTCTCCTTGGTATAAACAGGTTTGTTCTTCTGGTAAAATCTTTTTATTTTATATCATTATCATTTGTATGGAAAAAACCCTAAGTACAGGGGTTTCTTCTGTAAGACCAAGAGCAATAATAAATTTAAGGTATCTTACATTTAATGTTCACTGTACTTTAAGAATTAGGGGCTTATTTCTCTCAGCAGTTTTCTCCACTTGACATGTCTGCCTGCATGTTCATAAAATATCACTCGAGAAAGTAAACAATGTGTTCTTGTTGCACATCTCAAAATGTTCTACAAATACAAATTAACAATTACATCTGTCCTTTTTTACAAAGGTATAACTCTGTAAAATGAGTGACTTATTTTTTAGCCTTCAAACATTTCTATAATTTTATATAGTTTTTGAAACGTACTAAGTTTTCTGGAGCTGATACGGTTAAAGAAACTTTCCTTATTCATCTTGTAAATTGCATTTAGCCATAGTTGTGCCTAAAATGTAAAGTTACAACCAACTCTCATGGCTTAAGGATAGTTAATCTTTTCATTCCTAATGGCTTTATGCTCAGAAGCTACATGTGGTAAAATGAAGAACAAGAAAGGGACTTAAATATCCATAGCATGAGAAAATGAATCAAGACTGAAAGGAGAGTTACTTATGGAAGCAAAGGGAAATAACGTGACACTTCCAACACAAACAAAAAGTGAACAGTAAAGATGACTGCAGACTTCTAAAGAATAAACTAAGTATTTTACTGAAAGACAGAGACACCCCTATCAGAAATAATTCCTTTTCCCCAGTGCTTACAGAGGCAGATGTCAGAAACCAAGATTAATTTACCAAGGAGAAGAAGAAATACTGAAGGAAACCACTCACACCAAGAAAGATTTGAAGAAATTAGACCATGCAAAGTCTGCCAAAACCTCCAGGGCCAGATGGGATGCAGCCTGCATTTCTAAAGGAAGGAGCAAATGAGGTGGAAGAACTATTAGCAGATACATTTAGAAAGCATGTGAGAACAGGAGAATTACTGATGGACTGAAGAGAGGCAAATGTAGCATCCATGCCATACTCTTCATTATAAGCAGCAGCAATGATACTGGAACTGTGACAGTTTCCTATTGCATGGTACTGTGCTAGCATTAGCTGCTGTCATGGCAACGCGATGCAATGGAAGCAGATGGGAAGTAGAAAGGTCTGTTTAAGGGTAATTAAGATGTGCTTGTTTAGGATGAGGCAAGTATTATGCCCCAGCAGGCATTGTCTGCTCTTCAGAAAAAGCTGCTTGTGGTCTTTTAAACTTTTGCCACTGGGGATGATAATTAGCAGATGGATGCTCAACAAAGGAGTCTAGGTTCTGACTTGGGTGACAGCTGGTAGCAGCTGGGCCCAGGAATAGGCAGCCATTGTAGACAGGGTAACAGAGAGATGCAGACGGACAAACTAAGGCAAGAAAAAGCTGTAAGAAGTGTTAAGCTGTAAAAAAGGTCACAGAATGTTCATTCTAAATAGATGCTTCACTCTGTGACACCTTTTCTCCCTCTTTATAAAGATTTCTCTGGTTCACTTGCTGTTTTCATCTCAAGTGTTGTTTCTTTCTCTCACAGTTCACAGCTTTATCGGGTCATTCTCCTTTTTTTTTTTTTTCTTCTTCCTCTTCTGTCAGTTATACTGCAATAAAATGGCACACCTTATTTTTTGGCAACCAGAAGTTTAATTGAAGTGCAACACTGACGTAACACACTTCTGGGGGAAGACGGGAGAAATGCAAGACCAACAGCTTAAATAAGAGAAAACAAGTCTATAAAAGTGTCCGAAACTGATAAAGATTCAGAAACGGCCCATTACAGAAAGAAAATAAACCAAAACCCTCAGATTTAAGGCATGAACATCTATTAAGAGGATTCAGATAGAAAAGCTCAGCACATTTGTTAGACTCCTTTCTAGCCTCCCAAAGTTACTCCCTGTCTAGGAGAAATTCCATTTATGATCCACACATAGCATCAGAAAAGGCCTCAGAAGAATGGTAGAAAAAGCCTGTGACAGCAACCACACAATGGAATACTTTAGCCTAAGAATAAAATTAAGTGTAACTGCACTATTATAGTTTCAGAGAAAACATGATATATTGTATTGTATTAATGCACAGTAAACATCCTCTATGCTATTAACTTCTACAGACTGATCATAAGCATCAAAATTCAAGCTGGACTGTTCAAGTGTGGTTGATAACTTCTATTTTCTGAATAACAGCACAAGGATTACTAGGGCATATTTCCGTATATGCACATCTAAAATTACATGCATCTTTTACAAATATCTTTGAAATCTACTTTCTGAGAAATGCTCCAGTAAAATTTGATCACTTGAATCCACAGAAAAACAAAACAAACTCCAGCACAACTACAGCCAAAACAAGTCACTAAATATAGCATACCTATATGAAATATTTTTAATTTTTACCTAGTTATGTTATTCATCAAGGTAATTTATATAATAAAACCCTAAGAAATTCCTATTTGTTTCTCATACGGTTATATATTCAAATATTTGGAAATGAAAATTTATGCACATCTAACATAAGAATACCCTAGTGAAAAAGAAAGAATAAA
Organism: Nestor notabilis; assembly: GCF_000696875.1. Taxonomy (NCBI): domain Eukaryota; kingdom Metazoa; phylum Chordata; class Aves; order Psittaciformes; family Psittacidae; genus Nestor; species Nestor notabilis. The sequence goes on from NW_009910263.1 coordinate 17,489, forward strand.
CACTGTGGTTGTCCTGCTGCTACTGAAACTTTAACTGCTTCCAGAAGCTGAAGAAAGAAAAAAATGTGAAAGACCTACAACATTTGCGGGAATAGATCAATCAGGATGACGCTAAGGATGACTAAAGCAGGTTTGTTCAGTTTCAATTCTCTCCTATTCCTCTTCAGCTGCTTTTTTCACTAAAGTCTCCAGTCCAAGAACAGCATTCAGTAAATTAAAAATGCCCTCCTTGAAGCACCTCAACACTTACCAACCCAAATTTCATATGACAAGACACAAAAGAGATCCACAGCTTCCACCATGGGTGCTGGAATATAGCCAGATAAATGGCAAGTACTCATCTTTCTCTCAAGAAGTCTCCTACATACCACTGGCACAGTTACTAGAACCAGGATAGGAAAGGTACATACATCCTTAGAAGCACATATGGAAGGAATGAATGAATGACAGTTACTGGCTGATGGAAAAGGGCCCCAGATTTGATATTCACTAGCCTGGTTTGGTGCAAAATTATCTGGTTGGGGTTTTTTTTTGTTTTGTTTTGGGTTTTTTTTTTAATTTGATTTGTTGTTGTTGTTTTTTGTTTTGTTTCATTTAAATAAGAGAAATCACTAGCAAAAAAAAATAATTCATGATTTCATTCAGGTTTAACTACTCTGAGAATCTGTTTGGAATAAATAACAAGCAGAAGCAGGTTTGACAGTGTTGCAGATGGAGTGACACATTTCACTTGTAAAATAGAAATAGCTATATGTTTATTGATATAAAAAGAGTGATTTAGCAAATTTTGATAGTAAACAACAGTGGTTTAACCAGATTAAATTGAAAGGTACACTTGAGTATTTACTGCACAGGGGACAGGGTCAGACAAAATTGTCAGGAGACCCTCCTATTGAGACATGAGGTTCAGAAAGGACCCCTTATATTCTAAACTCCTTCTCAGAAGGAGGTCTAGGTGTGGCTAAATCCTGACTTAGTCTCAGACTTGGTCAAGGGTTTATGTCTAAACACAATCATTCCTTTATATCACTTTGCTAAGATTTCAAAGTTTAGCATGCTTTTAATTGCTTACCAAGAATATGTTGTGACAAGGAATCTCTCAACCTCGAGGAGTAACCCTGAGACGTCCCTACTCAAGGGGAGATCCTGGCATGCAGCCCACTGCTGTGCAGGAGAGCTCAACTATGGAGTAGGACAACTGAGTCAGTCACATTTGCATACTGACTACAGAAGTTAGGGTTTTTTCCAAACTTCAACTGAGTTGGACCTTCACCAGCTCTATGGTTATGGGGGCACATATTGCTCAGGTTAGTCCTTGGCTATTGTGTTATCTGTCTCCCCCAAATCCACTTTGAGATGGATGCAGCCATCACAAGCAAATGCATCCATTACCACCACCACTGGTGGTTATCACTTGAGCAGAGTTACGGGAAATAAAGGTCAGGTTGGGGTGCGGAGGGGAGCACACCGCCACAGACAGACACAGAGAAGTATTTTAAATCTGCTTCCAATTTGATGTAACCTGGAATATAGTTAGAAATAAATACATTAGCGTCATTTTTAGATAATGTCTCACAGACTTTGGTATAACTAACTACAGTTACACTGCAGCAGTATGCAGGATAGAGTTGATCTAGTTTGGCTACCAAAGCAGTACAGACATGTTAGTGCATTATACAACTAGCCCTCAGCGAAGGGGAGAAGAGGAAGTGAAGAGACAAAGGAAACATAACTATGTCCCAGTTACAGGAAAAATTTTTTTTTACAGCTCACACTTTCTTCACTGAACTCATTCAAACCTAAGAGACAATTTTATTTTAAGTCAGGATTAATTAGTTATAGTGCTTATGGCACTATATTTAAAAATCTCAATGAAAGATCTGAGATTGCATTGTGTGATTTCTCACTGACATGCTTTTGGTTGATTCCTCTCTGCTCATCTAGGTCCTGTTCTTCTCAATATCTTTTGATCTCAGACTCCCTCATGTAGCCCCACTCACATTTTAATTCCTCCTTCATGTCCTAGTCCTATGCCTTTCTCTTCCCCTTGATTTATCATTCAGCTCCTCTGAATGAGTATTTTCCTTCCATGCTCCTAGAAAAGAGGTTAAAGAAAAACATTCTGCTCCCAATTTCAAAGCCTGGGTTCACACTCCAGTCCACACCAGCTCTGAGCAAAATTTAAAGCTTTATATTAGAAGAGCTACTTTGTGAACCAGCATAGGATTTGCTTCACAAGTAGAAGCAATTACAACTTTCCAAGCTTTTTTTTGAAAGCAAGAAATGCTCAGTATTTAATCATATCCCAGTTTATCAGAAACTTTGCAAAACTCCAGTATATAAGATGTAGTTGGTTTTTACCCAGTGTTTTGCTAACCTTTAAACTAATGCTTCGACCTCAAAGATGACTTTCTAATAGCAGGGTTCCTAACGAACATCTCGATCAATGAATTCAAATACACATGCTGAAATTGTACTGCAGAGTGATCAAGGAATTTGATCTGTTAAGGCAGAGTGATATTCTGCATCTCATCTCAACATCTCACAAAGTCAGCGATGACATACAAGGTGATGGAAGTCTTTAGTCTCTGCCATTCTCCCAGGGTGTGCATTTTTTAACTTTTCTCTTACAGTTTTGACCAATTTATGCTAACATTGTCTCTCCACTACATAGATGCTATTTATCCCAGCTACCAAAACCCAATCTCCGCAAGGACGGGGACAGAGGGGATGGACACGAAAAGTGACACCACCACTATTTTTTTCAGTCAGACTTTATCTGAAAGGAAGCTGTAGACTCTCTTACCAGAGTTCAAAAATACATGTCTCACCACTTAAACTACTCTAGGATCTAAGGCTAAGTAGCATGGCCAGGAACATGCCAACATGCTACATCACCGAGAAGAATACAGAAAACTCCCTTAGACATTATTTCTATACATTTTAGGTATCATCTGTTTCCTGGATTTTGAGTATTTCTGCTATACTCAGCAATGGTATCTAGTGATAGGAGATAATCAATGAGGAATCATTAGGGCCACTTTTGCATATCCATGCAGCTTGTGGGACAAGTGTATATGTGGATGTGTTTACAATTATTAGTAATTTCTTTTTTTCCAACAGGTATAGATCTTTTCGTACTGACTTTTACTGAAGAAACTGATTTAAGTCTGGTATTCAAACAGTTCAATTTTTTCACAGGACTTCCACAAAGAAGATATCTCATTTTGCAATGAACTATCAAGCTGTCCCAAGATGAGTAATTTCTAACAAAGTCAGTTCAGTATTTGACTGATGCTTACCACAGGTGTAGTCTGAAACCTTGCACAGCAGTTCATCCTTGTGCCTGATGTGCAGGTTGAACTGCTGCAATTTAGGATGAGTCCTGGTTTAATTTTCCTTAATCTTATCTGTCTATATATATAAAAAAAGGCATGAAGTAATGAAGAAATAGTTCATTGAAGGGATAATGCATTGAAACAGCGTCCCCTTTCATTTAAGCCAAAAGACAGAAATCAGAAAGCATCCTAGAAACCAAAAGGTACAGACCAGATTTTTGAGCCTTTATAACCAGGCTAGTTACTAAAGGTATATGCACAGGTTTGCATGTTCACTGATGCATGGAACTGTACCTGGAATGCAGATTTACATAGGAAATGCTAATCAAGACTGACTAATCAAGATCACTTATTTATAAGAAGAACTGTGTTGTGTTCACTAGCATTCACAGACTTCTGATCCTGGGGGTGGGGGG
>NW_009910264.1:0-4601 GCF_000696875.1 Nestor notabilis
TATATATATATATAACCATGGTATAACCTTTCTGTTGTATGTGTCAGCTTCTTATATAAGCCATGATTAACACACCTGTGCTGTCTTACACTGTTGCAGTATCTAAAAAGTCAGGTGGGTTGCTACTAGGAAATACAGTGTTAAATTTATCTGTCGGCCCAAGTCTTTGCATTTATTCAGCTCAGAGACTGAAGACAGAGCCACTGCTTCAGGGGCATTCACATTTCATAATGAAATGGGAGAGTTAAAAACTCTTTTAACAACATAATTAACATGCTGAACCATGTTCTGAGTGTAATACCATCAAGTTCAAATTAAAAAGTGCAGATATTGGTTGTCTCCTTTCCCGCTCCAGTGCTCAACAAGCTGACAGGGCTACACTGAGACCACTTCCAACTTCAAGAAGCAGCACATGCAGATCTGTATCTCCAAAGGACTGGAAAGTAAGCCTCCTTGTGATCCAGGAAGAAACTAATTAATGCTTAACACTTTCATTTTAACGCTTGCCACTGGAATAGCCAGGGACGGAAGATGGATGAGAATATAAAGAAGTTTGGAGATGCCTGCCTCCAGCAGCACTCCAGTAACTCCTCCAGAAAGATGAGCCGGGGAGCTACTGTACCTCTGCCTTCTATGTGAACAGCTGGACAGTGTTTAAACAGATGCTGAATGTGCCCATCCAGCCTTGCCTGGATTCTCCTCAAAGCTAGAGAAGAGCCTTGGTACCTGTGCTGTGCTGACATCCACCCATCCCATCAGCACTGGTATCCTGCGAGAGCACACCAAGGACCCATGGGCCTGTAAAAGGGTGCCCTGGTCTTCAAGGCTTACTTATTCACCCTACCTTTTCATGTAGGATGAGGCAGCTGCCAAACACACAAAAAAGCTGCTATAAGGATATACAACATTTTTAGATGCAGAAATGCATTATACACACATACATGCAGCTCCTAGTTGAGCATTTTCCTAGTACTTGCTTTTTCTGAGAAGAGAAGCAGCATTTCACGCATTCTAGGGGAGCCAATGCATACAAATTCTAAAAAATATACATCTGCTTAAGAAAAAAAAGAAGTAAAATTAGTAAATAAAATAAATAGCGAGCCATACCTCTCAGCAGGTAGTCTGAAATGGCAGCAGAGCTGCCACATGTGCAAAGACCCAGAAGCACTTGGGGAAATAAATAAATAAATAAACAAACAAACCCCCTCATCTCATTGTCACCCTACACTCAAGGCAAGGTTGCAGCACTGGAGTTTAAGTGTTTGCTGGGAGTCGTGACCAAACTCAAAGATTTTTTCCTTTTGCTACAACAATATACTTCACCTTAAAGCTTATCCAGTTCCAACCCCCTGCCACAGGCAGGGACACCTTCCACTAGACCAGGTTGCTCCAAGCCTGGTCCAGCCTGGTCCAGCCTTGAACACTGCCAGGGATGGCGCAGTCGCAGCTTCTCTGGGCAACCTGTGCCAGGGTCTCACCACCCTCACAGGGAAGAACTTCTTCCTAATATCTAATATCCTAGTATCTGTCAGTTTAAAGCCATTCCCCCTTGTCATATCACTACATGCCCTTGACAATAGCCCCTCTCCAGCTTTATGTCCCCTTTAGGCACTGGAAGCTGCTCTACGATCTCCCCAGAGCCTTCTCTTCTCCAGGCTGAACAAACCCAGCTCAGCCTAAACTAGATGATCTTTATGGTTCCTTCCAACCCAAACCATTCAACGATTTTATGATTCACTTCTGAAGTAAAATTCATGTAATGAAAAAGTGATGCTTCAGAACAGTTTAAGGGCAAAAGAAAATAGAGCAAACACTGCAGACGCAGCTCCACTGCCAAAAGATTACTACTGTTTTTAGCTGGATGGAAACCAAAGCTAACTGAACTACACAGGCAACATTATGAAGATATATTATGCTACAAAATAAACATCACTTTTTGCAGTAACATTATGAAGCTATCTCTCCGTACCTATAGTGCTTCCAGAAGCTTAATGTTTTGTCTCAGCCACAGTAATCTGTAAATAGTGTAAAAGCAATATCCATAGATGATACATTTAAAGCACACCATGAAGAATCACTTTAAAAAGATATATTTTCTGTAAAAAAAAAAATAAAATCAAAGTATTTCAGAAGCTGCAGCATTTCTGCATCATCTGAGCAAGGACTGAGCTGCTCAATCTGGAGATTTTCCCAGTGCCGAGGTTTGGAGCGGCAGTTGAACAGGAAATACTATGCAGTCTGTGCATGCATTACATTCCTGTCCCGCCCCGAGCAGGCGGCCAACAAACAAACCTTTCTTCTAGTAAAAGAGGGAAAAAAAAAAAAAACCCAACTCAAGGCAGACTGCACAAAGTTCACCAGCAGATGTGGCCTATGAATCCAAACCGGCCTTTTCTGCCGATAAAAAGAATTTGATGCATTTGCAATGTTGGTGTATGTCACGTCACAGTTTTGTGAAGCAGGATCAGCAAAGACCTCCCAGTCTAAAGAATCAAAATCTGCAAGGCTGAGCTTCTGCAGGGTGCTTTAAGTGAGCAGTAACTGCACATGTGTCAGAGTGTTTATTTCAAGATGGTTTTGACAAATATTAGTAGCAACTCACAATCAAGCTGCAACGGTCAATCAGAACTAGGTTTCATACAGGAAAAAAACAACCCCTATCTGCAGAAAAAGGGGATTGTTTCATTTCCATTTTATGCGCAGCACTAACAAACACACACTTAAGTTTGTCTTCAACCATAGAGTAACAGCAACCAAATCACATGTTTGTGTTTCTCGACTGTTTTGAATTGCTCCCAGGTTGGCCTCTTAAATTCTGGAAGAAATTTAATAATAATTTGTTAAATGCTTGGGAGGGAAGGCAAAGAAGAAACAAACAAATGGAAACATGAGCAGCACACAGGGTCAAAATGGCAGCATCTCAGAGTCTTGTTAGTCACGGCTGATACCCTCTGGCATCAGAAGAGGAGCAGAGTCAAAACGGCAGTGAAGCAAATGTAAACAAGCATGTGTTTATAGAGCAGAACTATGTACAGTATCCGATCTGCTCTGCCTTGGATTGTGCTGACACGGAACATGGTGGGAACAGCAGAAAAGAACAACTCACTGAACGCTGAGCAGCTAAAAAACACAGGAAAAGCAGATAAAGGCGAGCAACAGTCTGGCATCTGAAGCCATCGCACAACCCTAGCAGCTACAGTTTTCCCCAAACATTAATTTAATTCAAAGGTGATATAATAAAACACCTAGTCTTTGAACCAATGCTGATTAAACAAAACCAAGTAAAAAAACAAGCTAAAGAAAACACACTCTAAACCTATTTATTACACATTGTACGACTGTACGGACAGACACTTGCATGTGGCACAGATACATGCCTGGCCTCTGCAACTCCAGGCTTCATTTTCCTTAGGCAGCTATGCCATGAAATCAGGATGAAGTTATTGAAGAGCTGTTAAAGCCCTTTTTTATGTGCTCCACAGGCACAGCACAGTGTGCAGAACACCAAGCTATCCACCAATATAGCTCCATTAATTTTTTCTCCAATCATTAATTTTTCAAGTTGAAGCATGATCCAAACCTAAGGAAGAAGGCTGGGCACCATACCTATGATTGGCTAATTTCCTTATCAAGTTTGTTCAGTTTAATAAATAGAAGTTTGGGTTCTCTTCCCCCTCAATGACCAAAATTCATCACCTAAGGTTGTGAAATTAAGCTTAGTTTCTTTCTGCCTCCTGCCTCAAACAGGTTGACCCAAACACATGTGGCACTTTTGATACCTTTCATGTCATAAAAGAGAGTATGAGGCAAGTGGTTCAAACCCCAATGTAGAAGACATTTTTCTACCCTCTTTCCCCTCAAAAATACTACACCTCCAACCAAAGCCATACCAAACCCTTGCTCATCTAAGGAGAGTAAGCTTAATTTACTTTCCCTAAATATAGCTGTAAGATGTTCCCATAGAGACAGCAGCATTCCCAACTGTACTTTTTGCAGCAAATACTTCAGTAAGACATCAAATCTGTATTAGCCTATTTTTGCAAGCTTTCCCATCTCTTTCCTAGGAACAGCTCTTCTCCAACAGATTAATCTCACAAGAACGCTGTTAGAGTGCTGCCTTGCAAGGAAAAGTTTTTGTTCTCCATTTCGCCTTACGAGTTTTTCATTCGCTCCCTGGGGATGTTTTGGGACACACTACAATCCTCCTTCCTGCCAAGGAAATTGTTCATCCAAAGATTGTTCCCCAAAAGATACATCCCTAATACTAAAGAAACTACGATGCCTTTTTTTTTTTTTATAGCTCCTTTGATGCCTATTTCAAATTACTACTTATTTGTCCTAACCCACTGCTTTTGTGGATACTGAGTGCAGTTCTCATAAAAAATCCACTCCGTGAGAAAGCACATATTTTAAATGATGGTGTTTCTGGTAACATGTTTTATAGTACCAAAGCCATTTAAATCATGTAATTTCTGGAAGAGACTCTGTCTTAATGGAGTAACGAACATGCATGACTACTTAAGAAATATCTAGCTTCGGGGGGGGGGGGGGGGGGAGGAAAAAAAAAAAAAAAAAAAAAAAAAACCCAAAAAAAACCCCCC
>NW_009910264.1:4632-6405 GCF_000696875.1 Nestor notabilis
AAAAAAAAAAAAGAAAAAACCCAAAAAACAACCCACCCCAGCCATTCACTTTAATAGAGATGTAGTTATTTGGACCAATTACTATTTTTCCCTGTTCCTCCCTGTCCCTCTCCAAACACCTCTATGTTATGAAACCCAGATATAAAGGAAGAAAGAGGAACTCCGTGCATTTGAAGAGGAAGCCTTCTCTAAATCACTATCATCTGTGCTTCCATCATTAATATAATCTAAAACTAACAGCTCTTTCTAACAACTAAAAATGCTCTTGAAATCAAGTCACAGCCTGTATTACTTTAGAAGGTTATTTGAATCCAGTGCTTCTGGGAGCAAAATTAAAACATCAGATTTGGATCATGAACTTCATGACTGCATTTTTAGTTGCATGGTTTTCTCAAAGACAAATCGGGAAGGCACTTGAGTGTATCTGCTGGGACAGAATCTGACTTAGAGGTATTGTTGCCAAAGTAATTTCTCTTCTAGCTGTAGCTTCCATGGAGTAGATTTTAGCCAAACTTAGATTAACTTTCATAAATTACTATTTTTAATACTTACAATACTTATGGATATTTAATACAGAGAGAAAAATGTTTGCAGTTTTACTTGCTGCTTTTTTTCTTCAAGCTGTTGCATCCGCCCTCATCAGCTAAGCTAGAAAGAATTGTGATGAAGTTAAGTTTTCGATAAGAATTACACATGTTCAGTAGCTCCATTAAATCTAAAGTAATAACAATATCAACTGCTGCAGGTTTTCAATCCAATGGAAGGGGCACCTGCAGAAGAGCAGCACGGCCAGGTATCTCTGACAAAAAAAATTTAAGCTGTAGTTCATCTTTCTGTGACAGCATTTACTCCTACACTCGTAAGTAAAGAGGTAAATAAAAAAAAACCCCACAAAAACACATCACAAATTCTCATTGATTATTTGCTAAAATACCTGGCATTGCCCTGGTGAACCATGAGCCTGCTCTCCTTTGCTTTCAAACTCATTTTCCCTGGGGTGAATTTAAGAAGGCCAGTAGGATACATGCTGTCATTTTTGAAAGACAAACCGTAATGTACTCATATTAGGTTTAAAACATCTAAATGTCTATCTGAATCCATATCAACTACAAAAAAAAACCCCTGACTACAGGGGAAGGAACAGCCAAAACCAATATACATCTGCCATTACTTTAAAATGTTTAGGAGTCTGATACAAAGAATTTTATTTCCCCACTGGCTGGATAAGTACCAAAACACAAAGCTGAATTAAATATCAAAACCACCTTTAAGAACACATTCAACTTACCTCATTCAGCAAGTCTATAAATTATATATTAAATCAATAAATCAAGGTAGCATTTCTCATTAAGAATTAAAAGCCCCAAAATCGTAACTATCACAATCTACAAGATAATTCAACTAATGACAGCACCCCCTGTAAGAGCATGGACTGCAGGTACTGCTTAATAGTAAGTGTATTTTCAACTGATTCCAAGAAATAAATTGAAAAACATTAATTCCTAGCTCTTCTGACCTTTTACTTTGGACTCAAGATTATTTTATGCATTCAGCATTCCCAGAACATCAAAAGCAGCATGTTCCCACCTGGAAATATGATATTCAGAAAGCTAAAACAAAAGACACAGGAAACTATAAGCCTTGCGCGATAAAGTTACTAGAGTTTTGACATAAAAAGCAGTGCAACTTTCCCAACTTCCAGCAATTCCTTTCTAGAACAAAGCTACGGCTTATTGCCTGTTTAGAAATTAAATAATAAAAAATTAAAATTTT
>NW_009910265.1:0-17658 GCF_000696875.1 Nestor notabilis
ACATATATACATACACACATATATAAGCAGAAATTCATAATTCTGCTTCATTCCCATTAGCCCTTTCATTATTCTTTTGGGTTTCCAAGCAGCAAGCAGGAGGTCAGCATACATCAAAAGCTGTCAGCCATCTGAGAGTGCAAGAAACCGGCTTCTCTCTTCTCCCTTACTGGAAATAACTTCCCCAGTGTTGTCAGGAAATGCAAAATTGAGGAGGAGAGACCACAACTATAGGAAAGCGAATCTTCATAAGCTGTGGTGTCATGAGTCTCTTCATAAAGAGGTTTCACTTATGTGGGGCCAAAGCATACCCAACATACTCTTCTGACACTCACCTAGGCACTGGTAGTCTGTAAGGAGATCATCTGTTTCTGTCCAGCCCAGTGCTGCTCCAAAGCTGTCGACACAGAAGGATTTCTTAGTGTCAGGGTCTTGCTGGGAAGGTCTATACTGGCCATCTTCATCACACTGCAGACCCTGCTCATTGCTTTGACAGTACATGATACCTGTAACAAGTAAACAAGGAAAGAAAACATGGTACTTTGATAATGCTGTCACTGGGTTTCACAGAATGGGTCTGGTTGGAAGGAACCTTTGGAAGTCATTTGGTCCAACCTCCCTGCCCAAGCAGGGCCACCTAAGAGCTGGTTGCCCAAGACCATGTCCAGTTGTCTTTTCAGTATCTCCAAGGATGGAGACTCCACAACATCACTGGGCAGCTTGTGCCAGTGCTGAGTCACCCTCAGTAAAACATGTTTCCTGATGTCCACAGGAACCTCCTGTGTTTTGGTTGGTGCCCATTGCCTCTGGTTCTGTCAATGCAGTGGGACAATGTTTCAATGCTGTAGGACAAAAGTGCTCTAAGTAAAGCAGAGACTTCACTGAAAAAGAATCTACAATTTGCATGATATTCCATGTTCTGAAACATGGCAGTCTCACTGCTTGGTTGTTACTGCAAGTCATATTCCAAACATTTTTAGGATCCTCTGCCATGGATAAATCTCCCTTTACGCTAAGTACAGTAAATCAAAGAAGTACAGAAAAGGAACTGTGTTTTCACACAGGATTGTTCAGTGCCTGCTGCAATGGATCTGTGAAATGTCAAGAACACCAGCAGAAAAGCCACCACACCATTAATTCAGTAAACTCTTCACACCTTGCAAGGAGACAGCAGGGAAAGAAAGCAAGTAGCAAGCTGCATGTGTAGGACATGGCCTTTTGGAAAGGACTGGCACTGAAACTCAGCACACAGGTAAGGTGGAAACTAGGCAGGGAGCAGGTTTAGTTGCAGGCACCTGCAATAAAGAAAACTGGAGCAAAGCTCCAGCCCAGGAGTCCAATACTTATATAGGGAACACATACAGAAATAAACAATGACAACTTTAAGTAAAAGCTAATTGGTGTCAGGATGACTTACAATAAACCTGATCTTTTATCCCACCCCAGAGAATAAATAGGGTGAAACAGAACAAAGCAGACCCTATACTCATCGATACTCCCAGGAAACCCATTCTTGTGACTCACTTTTATTTTTATCCACGAGCTAATTCTGAAGAAAAACTTTATTTGGACTTAGAAACTGATTTTCTTTTTGGAACTATGTGCAAAAATAAGTAACTTAAACTGAATGCACAAACTTTAGTGAACTGCTTTATGAGAAGTATTTGTATTCACAGTGGAAAGAGCTGCATAAAGCCTACTTTAGTCTTCATGAAGGTGACAATTATTGAACTACATAAGATGTTTCTCTCTGATAGTAAACACCCAGGCACCATTCCTGAGGACAATGAGCACATCTTAAGGAACCACAACATCCTGGATGAGACTGACCACTCGTTTCTCATGCGTTTTTGGTCAGAACACCAGACAGTTTGTTCTGTCTTTGCAAAATGTCTTTGGATGTATGCAGAAGGGATCATATCCACTCAAAAAAACCCCAGAGGGAGGATCTGGGGGTTTTTGTTTGGATTTTTTTAAACTTAGAGTGAAAAAAAGAAAATATCTGTTAGTTATTTGAAGCCAGGATACAAAGGACAAGGGAAAAAGATGAGTTCAACTTACAGTGATCAGCACTGGTTGCCCCATAGGAGATGGTAGTTTTGCCCACAGGACACTTGACACAGGAGGAACGTCCTGTCTGATACTGATAGTAGCCAAGAGGGCAGGGAATGCATTCATCGTTCTGGAAATGACTGCCTGGAGGACAAACAACTGCAAAGAGAACAATCACCTTATTACTCTCTTGGAACCCAACCAGTTCAAGCATCTGCACACAGATGTGTGGGTGTGTACATATATACATCTCATGCCGGTATCTCATAGGCTTCAAGATCTTAATACCTTTATATCTAACAAAGGTAAACGCTCCTCAAATGCTCATTAAACTCACCAGTGACTGGAATATAGACTGTGGCCTTTTTTTCTCACCCTAAAAACGTTCATGTATTAGTGCATATCAAGCTGGTTGGAAATGTCAAGCCCAGGCCTGATTTCCATTTGTCAAATCCATTTGTAATAAGATAATGCACTTTGTGGGTAAGTTGTGAAAGAAAACAAAGACAGACAAGCTACAAACAGAGTAACTTCTAACACTACAGACAGAAAAGGGAAGGCTCCTAGGAACAGGAACTCCAGAAACATTGTACAGAAACCCACCATATGGTAACACTTTCATTCAGAATTCCTGGTAATGATTTTTAGTAAGCACTTCCAAACTAAATAGCGATGGCGGGATTAGAAGTCACTAGCTGTGCACATGACAACCCAAATACTAAACAAAAAGATATTCTTAGTGTATATATATCTATCCTTTTCAGAACAATCAGGAGCAATATTTCCAGCTGACCTGATGTATATTACAAAGAAAACTGCCTTCTGGAAGGTCATGGAATACTGTCTTTGCCTTCAGATCATTCGTACGAATATTACAGCAGAAGAGTAACAGACGCATTTGCAGGACAATACCTTTACTTGTTACTTCACAGCTGTTTTCCAGATGTAGATTTCCTTCAAAACACTATCAAATGTATATTTTGGGACATTGACAAGGTGAAAAACTCCATTTCTGTTCTTGCCCTACATCTTAACAGAAGTTTAAGCTTGTGTGAGAGAAAAACAGTAATGGAAAACTGGCCATCTCCACTGCAACCCACATGATGAATTGCTGTTCTGGCCAACACACTGGAATGTAAATTAATTTCACTTATAGGAGCATCTAAATTATAATAGACTAAAAAGATCTAAAAGTATGATCATTTTTATACAACCAATATAAAAATGATCATATCTTCCTTCATCTGCTATAAATGGTCCAATGGGAAGGTCTAGGATAGAGAACTGTGAGATGAAATTTTCTTCCTAAGTACATATCAAGACAATTACTCTAGATATAACACATATCTAAAATCAATTACAGACTGTCGTGGCTTAAGTCAAATGCAGGACACAGACCCAAGAAATCCCAGATCAGACAGAATTCTCCTGTCTTAAGCACATTACGTGTATCTGATGCACTTAAAGACATTTTCCAACACATGCAAAAAGGATCATATTCACTGCAAATGAACAACAGAAGAAATGAAAATGAAATGAGTAATCCGTGCCTCAACTGAAGACAAAATGCAAAGGATGAAGAACACTAATTAAGCAATTAAAAATTAAAAAGGGACAAATTAAGCTGTTAAGAATTCTCCCAGTTTTGTACCTTTAGTCACGATGTGAAAGTAACATCTGTGTCTCCCATCACATTTTAAGTGAGCAAAATTGCCTTTTGTCTCACACATTAGACTAACAAAAGGGCACAAAGAACAGTAAAAAATGTTAGAGCAGACACTTGTTTTCTAGACTCTATAATAACATCCATACATTTTAGCAATATAAGAAACTAGAGAACAGCTTTGACCCAAAATCTCAGAGCTAAGTATTAGCACTGGGCTAAAATCTGTATCCCTAAAACTAAATAAAAATAACATAACTAAGATAAAGTATAAAAATAACATTAAACCCCAAATTTAATCCCTTGCTCCTGCACATGAAATGTGTAACCTGGTTTCACTTCTAACTAGACCCAGGTTTCTGTGTACCAGGGAAACACGATGCTGAGTAACAAATTCCAGGCTGAAGAACAACTCACTGGAGTAACTGCACAAGGATGCCACTCCTCACAGTTCTGTAATCAGAGGTGATACTTCTTACTACTAATCCCTATTATTAGTAGAGACTGTGACAAGATAAATGACCAAAATATACCCAAAATGCAAATTAAAACACATATAAAAAAATATATAAGATATATATTGTTTATAAATTTATCTCTCTGTTAAAGGAAGCAGAAACAGAATTCCTATATCCTCTGTTTAGAATAAAACATGCAGTCCCACTACACAAACCAGTGTCCAGCAGTGTGTATACCGTGACAACTCAGAATACAAAATCTCTGCCAAAAACTAGAGCACAAGCTATGTCCTTTCCACATCTCTATGATAAGTCTGTTTCACTGAGTGACTTTTACTACCACTAGCTGGTTCAAATATGTATGAACTAACTCACAAATTGCATTAATACACTGCTTCCTAGAGGCCTTTATCCTTGGCAGGAAATACTTGGCAAAAAGGTCCAATTCTTTGTAAGTTCTTCTGCTCTAAGTGATGGACTGTGCTTAATACTGGTACCTTTACTCAGTACAACAGTACATCTAATTAAGTAACTGCAAGTCATTACAGACTCTGGTTTCTTAGTAGGAATTAATCATTTTTTTCTCCTTGGTGTATAGAAATAACCAAACTCTTAAGTGTTTCAGATCATGAAGATGAACTAAAACTGGTCAACTTACCCTTAAAAGCCCAACCTGGAAATTGCAGCTGTTCAGAGCTGATTCATCATTTGATTACTTTGAAGCCCCTGACCAGGCATTAGGAAGCTCTCCTGACTTAAAGAGACACCAAGCTGGGACCTAAGTTGCTTTCATGTATTTTGATTTGCTCTAGGGTCTCAAACTTAAGCTGCTGAAGTTTTCCCATCTGAAAATATTCCCCATATTGGAAAATTTATGCAATACCTGCTACTGCTGATCTTATACCTAGAAGTAGTACACCCCTCCCCTGTTCCAAAAAAAAGCTAAACATAGTGAATACATCCCAAACTGACATAAGACACAGACTCACTGACACTAACCTGGCTAAGAACAATCGGGGTTGTGCTATAGGAGGGTTGATGTTGATAGAAACAAGTGGGCCTGTTAAAGCAAAGGCTTTTTGGTAGCATGATCTGGTACACAGGACTGCAAGGCACAGCCATGGGGCTCCATCGAAAAGGCAGGTATGTCAGGCCTAAGCAGGATGTTGACAGAAAGGCAGCCTGTTCCAGGGAAGCCAACTAAACAGAAGGAAAGAAGATGAAAAGAGGGCAGGAGTGCAATCAGGCCTGGGTGATGGCCAACACCAAGAAAGCTTCCATCAAAGCTGGACAGACTTGGCCCAGGACTTGTGCCATTTCTGCATCTAGGCTTCTATTCTCAGTAACTTTCCATCATCTGAAGCACCAGCTACATGATCTTTGTATTAATCTTCTATTAAGGATCACATACATTACAGCAAGACCTTCTAATGCCAGACAGATCTAAAAAAATACCCCAATACCTTGGCAAACCCTTCTATACCATGTCAGTGCCATGACACCTATTTCCAAATTGTTGGCTCAATGCAAGGAGTGAAGAGCACTAATTCCCATCACTCCTCAGACTTACCATTCACACCAGTGATTCGCACTTTTCACATGTTGACCATAAACACAAATTCACTGATGATTTTCCAACTTTAGCTTCATGCTAATTCCTAATAATATCAAAGAAGGGAAAGCTAAACTGAGACATACCACATCCTTGTGAATTCGGGGCTGCTTGCCCAGGAGATGATATTCTTCGGAACCCGTTTCGACATCCTAGCTGCACACTCGGTGACAAATCAAACTCTTCATCCCGTGGAAAATCAACTACAGAATCTGCTAGGAACTGCTTGGAGTCCAAATACAGCAGAAAATCACCGTCCTTAATCTCTTTTATAAATGCTCCAATGAGATTTTCTCCAGAAATTGCATTTTCTAAAGGTAGGGGAGGAAATACAACAAAATATCATGAAAGACATTCCCAATAGGGGAACAGAACGTAGAAACTGATGAACTTTAAGTTAAAAGCATATGCAGATACAGAAATATAAGCATGACTGAATCTGTACAGTGTCTATCAGACTAAAACCCTAATCTTAATATCTGTAGAAGTCATAAAGAGACAGAGGCAGAAAGCCTATCCAATAAATAAAGCATCAGAAAACAAAACTTTATTTCTGAGTAATAAACAAAACTTCAGCAGATGAAAACCAGGATTATCTGACATTCAGAGTGAATTTATTCCTGGTTTGTGCTTGTTTGGTTGTTTGTGTTTTTTGGTTTTTAATGGGTGTCATTTGTTTCTTTTTCAGCATCTTGTTGCTTTGTTTTTGAAGGCCACCATCTGCAGCAATATAACAATCACCTTCCATCATGCTGCTGATATTCAACATACCCACCTATTCCACAGACACACTCTTCACAATTGCTGAAGCTGGTGTTTAAAATGCTGGAAAACAGTGAGCACCTTTCCTACTCTCTATATTCTTAGTTGCCCAGACAGCTTCCCCTTCGATGACTTGTGCAAGCACAGTTTTCAGTGCCAGATCAAGAGCAAATTCCCCAGTTTGGCTAGACCAGAAGTACCAGAACAGTGTTGACAGCAGATTTTGTTTGCTATCACATTCTGTTTATCCCTGCAGGGTTTATGACACTAAATGAGGTGTTGATGTGGTTTACTGGTCCAAATTTGCAAGACAAGGGCCTAAACCTTAAATACTGAAAACATTGGTGACCCTCTGTTCCTGAATGTTGGTCCCTAGCTGATTGCTGTCATGAAGATGTTGTTTCCCCTGTTGCAGAGGAAGGACACAAGACCGTTCACTTGTGAGCTAAAGTGAATGGTCCTTGCATTAAATCTGACAACTGTGTCTGTTTATTCTCGATGTTCTGCTTCCTCGAGTTTTGAGCAACGTCTCCTTCTGCTGCACTGACACATCCTATAATCAACAAAACAGCACTTAGTTTTGGTCAAACCCAGGCCAAAACAATACTTAGCTCACAAGGAAGTAATTGGAGATCACCACATAATCAACACCACTTTGCCTATGTTTTGCCTGAAGTTGTCTCATAATTGAAAGCAGGAATAAGCAGATTAGCCTTCAGAATTGCCTAGTGACTAGCTGTAGCAGAATTGAAAATAACCTTGAAATGACAGCTGAGGGAATTCACATGTAGAAAAGAAGCAATCAAACCAGTAAGAACGCACTTAGATCCATTGATTGTCTTTTAAAACATTTCCATGTTGAAAATTCCTTAACACTATCACTACATGTGACCTTTCTATGACCACATTATGCATCCATTCATATACAAAATCCTTTGCATTTAAAGTATATAAAAAGGTGTTTAGCTGTAGCAAACATGTTCATGCATTGCAAGTACACAGGTACATCCTGGAATGTCTCAGCAAAAAACAGTTCAGTGATGGACATGCCAGCCACAGAGTTGCTGGTAACATCTGACACAAGCTGCCTTGGTTTAGCCCTTCCAGCATGGGCCACACTTCCCTGCTGACATGGGACATCTTAGCTTCTGGTCCAAGGTGTGTTTCCTAGGACCTTCAGCAAGCTCTAAAGCACAGCAGATATAATAGTGCTTTCCTGGATTTGCTCCTCTTCTGCTGCACATTTGGGAAACTCAGGCTACTACACATCTCATTCATTGTTAGATTTAGTGGAAGGTCTTACTAAGCATTTCTCCAGGACCTGATATACCTTTAGGGACTTACACTTCTGGGGGACAATACATTTTTTCACATACAGAAATATCCTGCAAATTGTTGCATCTTATGTTATCTTGTGGGAAGAAATATGGTTTAAGGTTCTCTTCTGTTGAATTCAACACTAATTTCAACAGGTAAGGGATCATGCTGTCACCTGGAGTTTATATTGGCCAAATGAGAAAGTGAGAGAAAAGTGAAAGAAAAAAAAAGGTAAATTTGTTCTTTTTTAAATTTTCTTTAAGGAAAATGCAGAGCACAAAGACACAGCTTAGAATATTAGTTGTATACTGCAGGGATTGATTTCCTCCAGTTTCACTGATGGGGACTGTTTACTACATCTTCATCCACTTAAGGCTTATTTTTATAATCCATAGTGGTTTTGTGTATTGAACGTAAAAGAGAAAACTTGGTGTAAGGGTTCCTCAGTATTCTAAAGCTGAGGTCTAAGCTACAGAGCCAAATGGTGTAAGATCCTACAGGAAAGGTTTAGCACGGTGCAAAGCCTTGGAAAGAAAAAGTAAGTAAAAGTGCAAGAAAAATGCAAGAAAAAAAGTCATGAAGCATTCATGAGTGATTTAGATTTGAGGCTCTCCACTGGGAACATATATATACTGTGCTTCTGTTTAGCTATTGTTTTCTCAGCTATTTCATATGAGGAAAAAAAGCAAGACTTCTTATTTACCCACATAGAAGCTAAGAGAAGAATAAAGCTATTTTAGTAATGTAGATTTTCAAATCAGAGAGCAATTTTGCTCACCGTGTGTAAACACCTCGAACAGAAAGATCCAAAGCTGCCTTAGAAGGTAAGGGAAGTTGATGGTGCCATAAGTAGACAGAGAGCAGGTTCTGCTCTACCTCTTCTGAAACGATACAGTCATTCCCTGAAAAGCAGTTTTAGTACTACAGGGAAAATTTAATGTGGAGTGGGTCGAAAATGTGATGTCTACAAAGTGAGACACTTTTAAAACTAAAGTTTCATATAAAACCAACCATGCTTCTGCAAACGGCTTGAATATTCACTTGTATGAACATTCACTTGAATTTCCCTTACAACTGGGAACAAGTGAATGGATGTAAAAACAAACATCCTGTAAAACCAGGAACCACACCACCACTACAGCCACTGAAGGCTTTTGAATTCAGTTTTGATCAGACAAAAACTGCTGTAGGGCATGTCTTCAAGTCCCAAAGTTAGAGGCAACAACACGTGCAGGCAGAGCTATTGATATTTAGTGCTGGGAGCACCATTGCAAAGCAGTAAGACTGGAGAAAAGGTGGCACGGGAGACATCTGAAATTGGGATGTGTCTTTTACACCTTATTCTAGAGGGAAACACTGACTGATCTGAAAGAACATTTTTATACCTTTCCTAACTCTCTTGGAAACCACAGCAAAGATCCGCCAGTCAGTGGTCTCTGAATTATTGCTCTAGGATGTCTGTGGTAAGGGTCGTTCTTTGGTGTCAAAAGTAATGTAATAAACAGAAAAGGGGGAGAAAGAAAAAAAGAAAAAATACTTGGAAGAGAATAGTTATATTTTTGGCAATGTGTGAATTGTGCTTCTCTGAGTCCAACCCAATAATGAGCACAATCTTTTCCACCACTGAGGACCTGCCCAATGGAAATTAACATCTGGTAAAGATCAGCTCATGCCCGATAAAGTAATTTTCTATCTCAGTCAAAGAAGCTGGGAGAAGCAGTCCTATGTGAAAAAAAACATTGCTATAGCTCCTTTCTTTTCCAAGAGTAATATATCAACAGCAAAAGCTCAAAGACAACTCCAATGCTTTAGACAGACTGTTTCAATGAGCGCTTATAATACCTTGTCAGTGCCCCCTAAGAGCAAATACAGGGAAGCAAAATAATTAAAAGCAAAGCAGGTTTAACTCACAGAAAAACCCCTTACCAATATCATGTAAATCAGGGAGAGAAGCTGCTGGGATGTTTTCCAGTTGAGTCCTCCATGTGACATTCACCCCCAGGCGGTCCATGCCCAGGCATTCAACATAGACAGTGGAATCATCACAGACAGAAACGGAGCCAGTGTTTCCAAACGCATTTACCTTGAGTTCAAAATTAAACCATGGTTAGTTAACCTGAGAACAGGGAAAGTCAACCTTTCCCTATTCATTTGCACTGTGCTATGCTCAAAAGGTACATTTTCAAAAAGGCCTGTAAAAACAAACCTAGGACAGGATATTTTAGCAGGTCATCTCCTCACAAGAAGAATATTTAAAATGTTCTCTTCCATCAAAACATATTTTTAATTAATATTGGACTGATGTTATAAGACTTCTATGTCCACAATTAAGTTGATCTTCTGATGTGAGGTCAGTGAGACTAAACATCCTATTTTCCCAGTTATCCATATGATAATGCTGTCAATCCTGACAGATTTCATAGCATCTTCAGCTCTTCCACCTCTCTCAAACAAGCAAAGCTCACCTTTGTGTCTCACCTTTCTTTTTGTAATACAAAGAAACCAACCAACCAACCAATAAAAAACCCAAACTAAACCAAACCAAAGAAGACCACCAACAACAGAGAAGAAGGAATTGAAATTACCTGGAGGTGACATAAACCACGAGCCTTCAACTCATCTAAAATGAATATCTGGAATGCCTGGAGCAATCCAGAGTAGTCAGAACTACAGGTCTTCTCAGGAGGCAGCAGTAGTTGAAAGTGTGCTTGAGCTTGGACTGTCTGAAATAATTGGAGCTCTAAAAATCAAGTAGAAAAAAGGGCATTTAGTAGTGTCACTAATGTAGAAACTGACTTCTAAAGTCACTCTGGGAAAAGATGACACTGATTTGGCATTTTGGAGACCTCAGAGCAGCCTTCCAATATCCGAAGGGGGCCTAAAAGGATGCTGGGGAGGGACTCTTCATTAGGGACTCTAGTGGTAGGACAAGGGGTAATGGCTTTAAACTTAAACAGGGGAACTTTAGGTTAGATCTAAGGAAGAAGTTCTTCACAGTGAGGGTGGTGAGGCACTGGAATAGGTTGCCCAAGGAAGTTGTGAATGCTCCAACCCTGGAGGTGTTCAAGGACAGGCTGGACAGAGCCTTGGGCGACATAGTTTAGTGTGTGGTGTCCCTGCCCATGGCAGGGGGGTTGGAACTAGGTGATCTTAAGGTCCTTTCCAACCCAAACTATTCTATGATTCTATGATTTTGGTCCTGCATCAATAGCATCTCCCCATTTCTAGGTGAACACAGTAGTTGTTGGTAGTGAATAATAAGCAGCAAGAGATGCTTGATAAATATATGTATGTTGTTCATTAGGGAAAAGCCAAGTGATATCACTATATGACAATAAAGAGATATTTTACACTGGAGCACTCACAGAAGGATAAGGAACAATGTGAATTACTAACGAGGATTTTTTAGAAGCCTTAGCAGGTAGAAATTTCCAGAGAACGAAATGAAAGGTAATGTTATGCCAATACATAGAAAAGAAACAGGAAGACAGGAATTATTGACCTGTCAACCTCCACTTCTCTTAGACACACCCATAAAAAGACTTCAATTTTAAAATTAATTAAATGATCAAAACAAAAGTAATTTAAATGGGCTTTCAGGCACTTAGCATGCCAAATTAACTGGGAGTCAAGCTTTAGGAGAGAATAAACCTGATTGCATGATTATGGCATTGACATGGACACCTACAAGGCCCTTCCAACTTTTTGATATCAAACAGAAGTGATGAAAATCACACAAACAGATGAGAAATCTATGAGCTCATCTGTCACAAAAT
This sequence comes from Nestor notabilis, assembly GCF_000696875.1. NCBI lineage: Eukaryota > Metazoa > Chordata > Aves > Psittaciformes > Psittacidae > Nestor > Nestor notabilis. The sequence continues at coordinate 11,641 of NW_009910265.1, forward strand.
ATAAATATTTTGGGCCAGTTTTTAGCCATAAAAAAGGTGCAGATTTCTTGTCTCCACTGGAGTTACGCAGACCCCAGGCTTCACGGAGGGTTTGTTATCTCAGATTCAGCACGGTGGTCATGTTGTCCTGCCACCTCCAAATGGAGCCTGCTCTTATCCCACCAGCCTGGGCAAGCAGCAGAGCTCTCCCTCATTCACCTCCTCTACAGACCCTCACTGCATCCCATAGAGGTGTCACCGCTGGGGCACAATTCTCCACCCCTTACCCCAGTAGGAGTGTGGGAAAGCCTGGAGGGCTTCCAAGGAGAATGGTGGGAGGGACCAGATGACACAAAAGCCTGCCTCTTCTTGCAAGGTGCAAAGCCCTCTGTCTGCTTAGTTTATCAGAGAGTACTTAAGAGCTGACTTAACCACCATCTTGAAATGTACACATAAAGAAGAGGAAATCAGATTCCTAAGAGTGTGGGTAATTATCCATTGGAATAAATTACTAAGTGTTGTGATGAATTCTCCATTATCGTGAAGTTTACACAATTGCTTTCTGATGTGTTGGGAATCTTTTCTTTCTCCTTAAAGCCATGCTCTATAACAAACACAAATTACTGGGGCAAGTCCTTAGGTTGCATCAACCGGTAGCTTGTATCAGACTGCCACACACTCCCCTTTTTCCTTACATCTATTCAACTGCCATCAGGCAAAACCAAAAGTTACTTCATAACATGCTACAAAACTACAGCAAACATGATTACAGACAAAAGTACCACTCTGAAATTTAAAGTTTAAAAACATTTACATTTGGAATAGAAGAGCTGGGGTACAACTGGAAATATGTCAATACAGGGGTTTCCAGAATGGGTTTAAACCATATTGGAAATTAAGAGTAGATGTAAATTCGGCATCAAGATCTACCTTCCTCAAAAGTTCAGCACTGCTACACATTGCTGTTTAGATCAGAATGTATCTATACATCTCTATTTGAAGCAATTGAAAAGGCCAACATGAATACCCAATTACTTGAGCTTTGAATAGACAGCCCATTCTCCCAAGATTTAAAGTGCCATTTTTAACTTGAAAATTCCACAGGTCAGCCAGCCAACACAACAATAATCCTAAAGAACTGACCACTGCAAAAAGATGCAGAAGTAACAGTGACTTGATTATGCAAATAAACAGTCAAGTTCTGCCAAATTCAAACATCTGGCGCTCATCTGTTCTTCCACGACTAAGTGGTTCCTTTGGAACCACTTCATGGTGCCAGCAACTTTGAACTAACAAAGATTAATCATAGAATCATAGACTAGTTAGGGTTGGAAAGGACCTTAAGATCATCTAGTTCCAACTCTCAAATCTCCATATAGATTGAATAACTATTTATAGCTATACTATAACAGAAAAGCAGGACTGCTTCTAGCATAGGAGCCAGCCAAAAGACAGATAGGAAGACGGCAGAAGACACGACTAATTCGCTTTAATTTAGCAACTCCCATATAACTCTTGTGTCCTGTTACTGTCATTCACACAGTAGCTTCATGATGAAAGCAGATGTTTGTACACGTATTCACACTGCTCTGCCCTTCCCGACCCACAGCAGTTCAGACATACTCTGGCAGGCCTGGTAGAGCGGGGCAGCCGAGACCCATCGATGCTGTTGCACATCACACTGAAAGGCTGTGGTGGAAGAGGCACTGTGGAAGCCCTGGCGACACACCAACCAGCACTGCTGAATGCTTGGAGCTTGCCCAGAAGTGTTTGCACAAAATACAGCTCCGTTGAGCACAGATGAGGCACCGAATGGCAGAGCACACTGTGGACCTTTAGGCAAATGAGAAGGGGGATACATTAGTGGCATACTGGGAAGCACTTTGAGTGAAAAGCCCACAAAATCCTGATATCAACAAAGAAAACCTAGAGAGCACCCTGTGCATCCCCACTCATCTCAACTTGGATCTGGTTTGATGTCAGCATGGTTCAGTTTAGCAAAGCTGATGAAAACGCATATTGACTTTGATGGGTAATGCATTGGGACCAGAAAGCTACGTGCAGGGATTCTAAGAACAGATAAGTTTGAAACAGTCATGAATAAATTTAAGCAGGAAATGAGAAGGCTTCTGACCATCAGCAGAACAGACCTTTACAAAAGACATCCAGTGGGAAGAGGCAGGATAAAAAAAAAATACAAATAATAATCTCAATTCCCTTTAAAGGGAAGTCTGAAAACTTCAAGATCAGGAGCTCATGACTACAGTGTCCTCCACAGCACCGAGATGTTTCTGATGACCCAGCAGGTCCTTAACAGTAGTATGCAGCTTTGGAGTAAGAGCACGAAGTTTACCCTATCAACTCACTATGCATCAATACAGTCATTTCAACCCTGCCAGCCCACTGTAGCAGACTAGTATAGCATGCTAATGATAATCAATTTCTACTCATCAGTACAAAATAACTGCTTTGCTCAATATAAGCCAAATCCCAAACTGATTACTGAATGTATCTAGCAATATTTAAACACTTCTGAGTTCTAGAGCTACAAAACATATGATGAAAAACTTCCTTACTTAGAAACAAAGAAAATTACATTCTTCTAACATACAATTCATTTGTGTGGTGTATATATAGAATATTTCCCAAATAGCAATGCTCAGATCAGTCCCAACCTCCCTAGTCCATGAAGGAAGGCAAACACTGCTGATAGTTCAGGTGTGAGCAGTCTCCTTCTCCCTCATCTGACAGAGTTAGAAAGATGAATTCCTTAACTTAGCAGCCACTTCAGTTAAAGCTTAAAAAATTGCAGGATGAAGCTGGGATCCAGTGAGCACAGTACATCTTTGTTCTCCAACCCTGAGCATTTCAATGCCAAAATCAAAGGCTTTCATATTTGTCTCAGTGAATTGCCAAATGCTTTTTTTTCCCCCAAGTCTTTTTTATGGCATCTTTTCTGCAATAACTCTATAAATGGGGCTGTCTCCTCACTCACTGACTTGTATCCAGCTCTTTTTTCAGTAAAGGTGGAAACCTGGCATCCTTGCTTACAAACTTTTGTTAGACTTCCTGAGATTTTAGAACCAAAAGATATCACTGCAAGGCAGTAATGCCTATCCTGACAAATGTAAACTACACGCACCATTATGTGTAAATTACACAACATATCTCTTTATACAAAGTATGTAAAAATTAGTCTGTAGTCTGTTTATTGCTGTAACTCATCCCTATATTCGGCAAGTCAAATCTAGTCTCAGCTGCTACATACAGCCTTTTACTATCTGTTCCAGTGAGAGTTGGTGTGTGAACTAGAGAATAACCAGCCCTCAAAACCTAAGTGATGGATGGTTTCCTGGCATGGACCATAGGTATCAGTTCACAATCAGTAACTTGCTCATTTATCCCTCTACAGGTGTTATCTCATTTACTATTGTTACAAAGCCTGCACCATTTTGTCACTCTATTTCTGCCCCAATTTCTCTGTCCTGTAGGAGTCAATCAGAATCCAGTTGAATATTGACCCCTCTTTCATAGGTGTTTTCTGAAGATTTCCATAATGAAATTACTGTGTCCAGGACCTTCTCTGGAAGCCTTTCTCTCCTCCATTTCTACTCAGAGCTGTGGAAAGTGGGCATGAGGATGGCAGATGTGTGTGAGGACTGCTACAGTACTTGGAATCATCTGTCTGGTGCATGTAAACTAGAGACAGTCAGATTCTACCTGATGGAAACGATTAAGCTAATGAAAACAACATTGTATGCACTGGGCACTGTGAAGTTATTACTTGCTGTTTACAGCTGTCTGTTCTGATGTTGGAAGAGAAGTTTATCATATTTTTCCACCACAACAGCTTATTTTGCTGATAGACAAGATCTCAAAGATAGTGACAATAATATTTCTTTCCCTTTTCCTGATCAATTATTACTAGTTCCCAGAACTAGAAGTACATGGTTGGATAGACTGAGGGGAAAAATAACTTTTGCTTCTTTATTTTTATACAATAACTAAGTTGTTTAGCATGAAAACGTTCCATTGTTATTTCAAAATCCAGGAAAATCATTAAAGATCATTTCAATGGTATTTCTATGCAGAAAATAACAGTTTTCAGTAAAGCCAGGTTTCCTCTATATTTTTAAAGCAGTTCTCTCTCTCAGCTCAGTCGTTCAAAAAGAAAGGTCATTAATCATTCAGTCACTATTTCCTCTAGGAAAAGTACAGCATTATAGGATCCCAACAAACATCCTGATGTGCACCCAAAACATAAATCCATCCAAAAGGCTTATCTTGGGGTACGGCTACACCCTCCTTCAAACTTATTTCATAAATTCCCTTAGAATGGAAGGGGAAATCTAGAAGACAAGTTTTCATGGAGATAAGGAGATATCAAGGACTTATATACAACTAGTTCTGACTTTTCTCTGCCCTACTTGAAACACTTTCACTTTTCCTTGTTCACCTTCAGAGTCTATGAGAACATCAATCCATGCTGCTGAGTGCTGGGTGCCACTGGTCCAGACAAAATAGATATCACCTAATCCATGTCCCACAGAGATATTATCCCACAGCCTGGAAGCAGGATGGCAGCAGCACTGTACTTGTTAGATTGATCAGCTGTGCTTCTCTGAAGAGCTAGAAACCTGTATTAGACTGCTACACTCACAAGGCTACACCACCTTCATTCTGGAGCTCATCTCTTCAAAGCTTGGATGGACCATGGAGCAAATACAACCCTGGGGTCTCCTTCTGGCTTCCAGTAAAATCCCTTCTACATATCTCCCTTGGCACAAGAGAGTTCAAAGATTATCTTGGTGGTGGTTTCCAAGTTGGCTGAGGAGCCATCTAATTGATTATAATGCCTTACAGCCAGCTGGGCTGATGCAATCAGGTATTTGGTTGGTGAGCTTGTGTTGCTCTTTATATAGCAGAAACACGAAAGGAAACCAAAGCAATTTCTTATCATGCAGACACTAGTCGAAGGTTTTCTTTTCACAGCTCTAGTTTCTACTAATCATTCACTTTGGAGCATAGCCTTGTAGAAAGTTTAATTTGTTTTGCTTCACTTCAGTGATGGGAAGATGTATAAAAGCCATTGCAAATTAAATTTATCCAAATGTCTCCCATTTGGACACCTCACTGGAAACCATGACTGAATTCCAGCGCTTCACAGCTCTGGTCATGCAGGAAATATTCTGTGAATATGTAATGTTTTGGCACATCCTTTTCACAATTCTGGTCACAAGCCAAGAGTAGGAATGGCAGAACCATACATTTTTCAGATTTGATTTTAGTCAGCTGAATGGCTTTTAATCCCAGAGCCAGCTCAGGCTAGAACAGGTTCAAGGTTGCACCAAGCTGTTCAAATTGATTTTTTAACTAAGTTTTATAGCTTCTCCCTGACAAAGCACTTGAAGAAAACTGGACATTGTGCCCAGGTGGGTCTGAAATCTGCTATAACTTCAGATATAAGTTATATCTGATATTTAAAAAGAAGATATAAAAAGATAAGCATACTGCTTGAGCAAGAGCCTCTATAAGGGTCTGAACTAAGATTAAGATTATAAACTGAATAAGATTAAATACAACTAAATACTAGAAAAAAGATAGGATCTGGTCAAGTTCCAGAGCTGGATTTGCCCAGAGGCAATGTGCCTCAAGCAGGAACTCACTTGCACACGCAGGTCTTCCTCCGCTTACTCGTGTCCCTGGAGCTTCTTCTCCACTGTCAAAGACACACCAGCAGCTCTCTTGATCCTGGCTGCACTGCATGGGTGAGAAAGTCCCGTTGTCCCCTTCACACTGTGGGATGTAGCCTTTGCCAGCCTCTCGTGAACCAGTTTTAGACCTCAGCATATTACAGAAACTAGGACCTTCGAAGAGAGAAATTTATTGCAAGATACAGAAGACAACAAACTGCCCTAGAGACTTTAACAGCAATGCTTTCAGCCCGCTTTATTAGAAGGAAGAAAGATGAATGATCATGAAACCATCAATTATTTCACTCATTATACAAATGGGGAATTTGACTTCCACTAGAAAAAA
>NW_009910266.1:0-5337 GCF_000696875.1 Nestor notabilis
CCTGGTATTCCGTGTGCGTACCCCGTACATGTGTGTGCCTGTGTGGTGTGGGGATGTGTGTGCCCTGTGCATGTATGTGCTCTGCGTGCTCCATGTGTGCTGTGCTCTGCTCTGCCGTGGGCAAGCGTTGGGATGTGCGTTGTGGGTGTGTGTATTTCATTTGGGTACATGTGTCCTGCACACGTGTGTGCTCCATGTGCTCCACGCATGCTCTGCTCCACTGTGGGTGCATGTTGCAGGTGCATGTGCCGTGCTGTCCTGCAGACTCTGCATGCCCCACATCTGTGCTGTGCCCTGCCCCGGGTGCTCACACCAGCAGCAGACACCCCACTAAATCCACATTTATTTTACTCCAGGTGACTGTGGGCCGCTGCCAAACATAAGCCATGCGGAGCCCCTGGAGGACCCTCAACACCAGGACAGCTTCAGCATCGGCTCCCCAGTAACATACAGATGCCGGGCGGGTTACGTGAAGCGCCCCTTGCTCTCCGATACCATACAGTGCCTTGCCACCTCCCAGTGGTCTAAACTCCCGGAGTTCTGCGGTCGTAAGTATTTCACTTTCTCTGGAAGGAGTTGCTTAGAGGGGAACTCTGCTTGTGAAAACATCCATTGCTTGTGAAAGCATTTACTGCTTTAGCAAGCTCTGCCTCAAGGGTTTCCTCACCCAAAGTGACGCAGAATGAAGTTGCTCAGCAGAGAACTTCTCACTGACCCTTTTTCTCAACCCTGCTTAGGCTGTTGGAGCCATAGGCTGGTGTCAATAAGAGCAGGTTGCTGACTTGTGGAAGAAGAGGGACAAGGGGACAGGCTGGCACTGCTGACACAGCTGACACAAGGGTTAGCTCGGGGGGAGGTTTGGCATTGGGTTTGCAAAACTCCGTAGTGAGAACTGGCTGCTCTTCCCGCCTTAAAAGCTTCATTGGTGAAGCTGCAAAGGGGGTTGCCCAGAGAAGCTGTGGCTGCCCCATCCCTGGCAGTGTTCAAGGCCAGGTTGGACACAGGGGCTCGGAGCAACCTGCTCTAGTGGAAGGTGTCCCTGCCCGTGGCAGGGGTTGGAACTGGATGAGATTTAAGGTCCCTTCAACCCAAACCATTTCCTGATTCTATGATGCAGAACACTGTTATCTTTGCTTTCTAACTGCACACTCAGGGTGGTGTTGTCATTCCCAGGCAGCTGCCCCAGCCCACCCCGGGTGCGTTTTGCTAAAGTATCACAAGAAGATGAAACACAGAATTTCTATGCTGTTGGTACCACAGTGAAGTACATTTGCCGCCCAGGCTACGAGAACACCACAGAGCAGCTCCCCACCAGCGCTTGCCTTGACAACTTAACATGGTCACAGGTTCCTGAGCTCTGTCAGAGTGAGTGTCGCTGTGTCATTTCCTTTGCTTCAGTATCCTTCCCCAGCTGCATCCGCTGTGTTCCAACTACCACGTCTGATTTGTGGTTTAGGATTGCTTCTTCTTAATGATGTTTGGCATGAAATACCATCAGAGGCCTGGTTTGACATTGCCATAGTGTGATGTCTGTGGGGTTTTCCCCATCCTTGCAGGTTTTTAAGTGTTGTAGGTATATAGTAAAAAAATTGGGACTTGTTACGTAGACACACAGTTAAAAAGTTGGCACTTACGTTACTGTGTAAAAGCCTGAAGATATAAGAGCTTCCTAAAAGATCAGGGTGACCTGGGAACAACACAAACTAAGAAAGAGAACTGATAACCAGGGAGGAGCCTTTGTGTAGGCAAATTAAGAAACAAGCCTAAGGAATCTCTCTGAGGAAAAGCTATCCTTGAAGCCTGGTATATCTTGAAAACACATGGACATCATCAAGGTATGTCTCTGATGTGTCAGCGTAACAGGATTAGGGTGTCCTTTAGATGAACTATCCTCATTCTAGCCTCAGTATAATACTAAAAATCATGCCTATAGATCAGAAGATCCCTGTCCAGGTCAAAAGGCCCTTCGCTGAGCATGTGTAGTGAGGAATCAGTGATGTAACTGTATGTCAGTTAACTGACCAGTCATTAAATCGTGGGAGGGTTGCGGGAAGTCACTAGCCTGAGCTGAGCTGTATAAATAGGTGACTTGTGTATGCGGTGGGGTGCCAGCTCTGTGGGGTAGCACCTAGCACCCTTGTTTTGCACAGACTTGGAATAACCAAAGCCCTCAGCTCTGTGTGTGAATTGGCTATTGCCCACTGGGCGCTGGACTCTGATTTGGGGATGACGTAAGGATAATCTCACTCTTTTTTAGGGAAATCTTGTGGTATTCCAGCAAACCCAGAACATGGCAAAGTTATTAGTAATGATCATCTGTTAGGTGCAAGAGCAGATGTGGTTTGTAACCGTGGGTAAGTGTGAAGACCCTCCATCCCCATCGCCCTGTGTGTGAGCGATGTTGCCACCACCATTCTTGGGTGGTGACAACAAGCTGATTTGGGGATGTGCCTTTTGCAGGTACACATTAAAGGGAGAATCACCTCTCATCTGGTGTTCCATAACGGAAGGGGAAGTTGCCTGGAGCCAACTTCCAGCTTGTCAGGGTAAGTGAAGTTCTCCAGCACTTGACTGGAAATATCAGCTATTCCAACTCAGAAATACTGAATCATGTGTTGATTTTACTATGTGAGGTCAGGTCAGTATCTCTGAGAGGGAGACAGTTGGTGTGGTGGTAGCAGGGACCAGCCGGCAGCATCGTCAAAACCTTGATGGGGCTTGGAACAACCTGCTCTAGTGAAAGGTGTCACTGTCCATGGAAGAGACTTGGAACTGTATGAGCTTTAAGGTCCCTTCCAACACAAACCAGTCTGGGATTCTACGATTCTATCATCACTCCTCCCTTTTGCATGTGAAAGACAGACACAAAGGAGGAACCCAGAGGGGTTGGTGTCCCTGCAGGCTGTGCTGCCTGGTGTGCGCAGGACAGCAGGTCAGGAGGCACTGGAAAGGAACTGCGTGCTGAGAGTGGGAACAGGGCTCCTGCTCCTTTCCGTGCGAGCCTGTGTGCAAGCAGCCCTTGGGTTTTTGTCTTTTCATGTCGTGGAGAAAAGCATCCCATAGTCACTCTTTTCTTTCCCCCCTGCAGCTATTTCTTGTCCTCTGCCTCCAGCTATTCCCAGTGGGAAGCATAACAGCAGCGGTGCAGAGGAGTTCACATACAACTCAGTCGTGATGTACACATGTGACCCTGGGCTCCAGCTTGTGGGGAATGAAACCCTTCATTGTACAACAGAGAATGGGGTTGATGGTGTCTGGAGTGGGTCTCCTCCGGAATGCAGGGGTGAGCATTGCTGGATAATCATCCTCATCTGTAAAGCCAAACAGAGCAGCAGACTCCCCTCTATCCTACAGCTGTATTGTCACCAAGAGGTCCCGGGTGACTCTCCCACAGCCCTCGCTGTCATAGCCACAGATACACAAGTCACCTGCCCATAATATATTCTATACATGGTGTATCTGAAGTATGATCTGTATCATATCTAAATGGAGAATTACATAAAACACAATTCTGAGTGGGTTTCCTTTATTTGTTTCTCTCCCTAGTTAGCACTACAGCAGCAGCAGCAGCAAACCAAACTGAACCCTCGGAAGAGAAGACAGCAGAGAATCCCTACTGGCTAGGTGAGAGTCCAAGAGAGACCTTTCAATTGCACTAATTGCACCCACACCAGGTTCCTGTAACTCCACACACTGTTGTTGCTGCCTTCATTTCTTTTGGTGGGTCCATCCTCCAGTTTCTAAGGAGGTTGCACAGGCTTATTCCCTGGTCCGATCAGTCTGATCCCGAGTGACCCCTTGGCTGATGTGATAGAGGGTTGGATTTTGACACTTGGGTCTCCCTTCATGCAGCCAAACCTCTCAGTAGAACCCACTGATGTTATCTTGGCTGTATTTGGATGCTGACGAGGGTGGAGGTAGCCTGGAGCTACGGACCTCAGCTCTGGCAGTGGGGTGAGGGACTCAATAGGAGCATAATGATGAGTGTAGTAGTTAATGACAGATCAGTTTAGAGCATTTTGTCACCTCAGCAGTGCTGTGGTTTTCTGGGTTTGAATAACATCATTCTGTGGGCAGGAATTCAGGACCCCCCTGTTGAGTTAGCTGCATTGTTGGCTTGATTTTATTAACATCTGTGTCATTATCTTCTTCTCTAGCAAGTGTCCTCATCCCCAGTTGCATTGGTAAGTAGTTTAAAACTGAAAATACACTTTCCTAACCCAAAGCTGTTATTTGCTGTTCAATCCCTGGAGTCAGTGGTTTTGGTTTATTCATTGCCTTAGCACCGAGAGTCTCTGGTCAGGATTCAGGGTATTTTTTTGCCATTAGGTCATGCAGCAGCATTGGCTTGATTATATCTTAGTATAAAACATTACATCAGTTAAGGATGACATGAAAGGAGCCGAAGAAGCCAGTGTGAGAAGCAAACCAAAACCTGTACATCCTGTCACTCTTTGATTGATAAAGCTGCTTAAAAGGCCTTGGCAGACATTGAAAGATAAGATTAGAGGAGCTTGGAGCATCCTTGTTGCAAAAGAGATCAAGTGCTAAAAGTGGTGAGCATGTTTAAAATAGAAAGGAATTAGGAGGTGGTCTATAAAATGATCACACCCTCCACAAGCTCAGCATGGCACCACATGGAGCTGTGTTCAGACACAGGAGGAGTTTGGTGTTATCCTGGCTGAGGGGGGCCTCTGGGCATGGAATTTCAGAGAATTTTGCTGCCAGTCTCTTAGCAAACTGTGGGATTTCACTTAAATTTCACATCAATTTCTCGGTGGATTTTTGTATTGTTTTGTTCTGTTTTCCTTCTTTATTTGTTAGTTCCCCTGGTAGTCCTTGGAATTCTCACTGGGATCATCATGAGATGGAAAGACAATAAAACCCAGTAAGTGAGCCTAAGCTGCCCCTCATAAATGATAACTTTCCCTAAGGAAGTTTCTTTTGAAGCTCTGAGTGATGGCAATTGCCTTCAGTAAATATGTGCATGGTTAGAACGATCTTTCCATGTTGCTAAGTTGCTTTTTATTCTATGCATCCCTCCTTTCTGTCTCTTCAGCTCTTTCAATATACATTTACAAAAGCAGGAGAGGAACGGAAGTGACCCACGGATGCACCCAAAGATAACAGCTGATGGGAAGCAGCCTGTGCTGTGGCATTCCTATTTTTGGTAGGTTTGCTTGTTCCTCTATCCAAAAGCTTGTGCTGCTCTTCTGACTATTCCCACTGATCCCACCAGTGCTATTTCTAGCTGCAAACCCAGCTGTGCCTGACCACGGTGGTCCAGGCCCTGGCAGTGTTAAAGAGCAGGGGGTTGGAACTGGATGAACTTTAAAG
>NW_009910267.1:0-16777 GCF_000696875.1 Nestor notabilis
ATCCTGCTCGCTGCCTGCTTGCCCTGCCTGCACGAACAGGCAGGGCCTGTATGTGTGCGTGTGATACCCTAACACCGACAAATCCTTGGGAGAAGTATTCTCTTAAGAGGAAATGTGCATGGTTTAGTGTTCTCTGCAATGCCTACGCAAGTGGTATTTTGCTATTAGTCTGTTGTTGCTTCTGGGCTGATGCATATTCTATCCTCATTTACAAACTCTGCCTAATGAGGCAAATATTACTTTCGTATATTACATTACAGTTTATATATCTCACCAAAATAAACAATTTTCTGACTGAATAACTAAATAGCAGAAGAAAAAAAAAATAATTTGATGTACCATATTTCCTGAATGTAGCAACTAAAAAGCTAGCTGTCCTAGAAAATTGTCCTAATGTCCTAATTATGCCTAGAAAAACTTGGATCTCAATGGCAGGAACAAACTGGGGTCTGTCGGAAAACAAAAGCTAGAATAACATAAGAAAAAATCATGGTGTGTGGTCTGCCAGTCCTTCCATGAGGGCTTGGCTAAGACGGTTCTGGGGGGACTGCCAGGACTGAAAAGTCCCCAAGTCTTTCAGAAATCCTCGTGCCCACAGTTGGATGACTTGTTTTCTCCAGGAATGAACAGGTTGGGATGAGCATCAAGACTTTCTCACCAATACCTGTAATTACTCCAAACTGTTTCCTTACTTTTTCTGTTGCTGAGGAAGGGAAGGAGGTACTTGCACAGAATAGAGGTACCAAAACTAGACTGTTCTGTTAACAGCAGCAGGAGGCAGGCAGAGCTAGGACTTGTAAATCAAGTTATCACTGCTTCCTCTTTAAGTTTTCTACTGTCTCTGGTTTATTACTTGGTTAAACCAACATTCATTACTTGCTTCCCATTTTGTCTCCAACAATTGGCAAAATTGAAAATACACATTTGATTAATCTGTTATCAATAAGGAAAATCCAGGAATTTCTGCACTAAAGCAGGCATTAAAGGTTTAGATGCAGCAGTAAATCAATTCATACAGTGTGAAGAAGTATCTGCACAGACACTGTGATCATCTTGTCATCTGCATATAAGCACAGACGATAGTCCTAAGTGTATGTTCGGTTATGTAAGACCAAAGAAAGCAAACCCAGGTATGAAGATATATTTGAAAACAAAACAAAACAAAACCCAAAAGGTTGCTTCATCATACTAAAGGAAACCCATAAAGGAAAAGCAATCACCTTTCATAGCACAGCAAAAAGATACCAGCAAATCTTCATCCCTTCCTTAAAACTTCTCACAGATTTGTATGCACATTCCTTTTAATGAACTGCAATGACATATTAATCAGAAAGTCTATACGAAAGCAGTAATTACCGCAAAGTTCTACAGTTATAAAGGGGTGTTCAAGAAGATGTTCTTAGTACAGATTAATATTCTGTTAATTATATAACTTACTGATCTGAATAAAAACAAAGCTATACAGTGGTGTGCTCCGAGTTGGCAGTCGAAGTGGTTCCTCAGTGGTAGGCATACATGACAAAGCTTCACCAATCTTTCATTTTCTTCCCCCTCTCCTATCCATTTATCATATGGTTACATAAAAACAGCAAGGAAATGAATTATGCATATTTTTTAGCACACTGAAAAGTTAATGAAAAGTTAAATACAACTTACGTGTGTGAGTGCACAAAGCACTTATTTGACCTTGCTAAGCTTGAAAAGGCATTCTAAGATTAGCCTGGCATGTATTTCAAGTGTACATAAAAAAAATAATAATACAAAATTGGTTCTTAAAATGCTGGTACAGACTGTTTCATGCCTAAATCCTCATTATGTTCAGTGTATTTATAGGAAATGACTCAACTTTAAAGTGGGTAAAGACAAGTAAACCCTCCTTTCTTGCGGAAAAGTGGTGCTCGTATATTCAGATGCTACCTCGTCAAGCTACAGCCTTCAATAAATCATGTTCTGCACAGGAATGAACAAAGACCACACAAATGCTTCCACGTACCGATTTTTGTTAAAGCGATAATGCAATATTGCAGCATTTTATAGTTGAGCAAATGGGAGGGAGGAGACAAAGAGGTAAAAGGAGGGGACAGAAAAGTCCAGCCCTTCCATTTCAGGGTTTGCTGACAAGTTTAAGTGCCCCAGGAAGCTCATGACAACACTTTCATCTGCCAGCTTACTTCCGCTTTTCCAATATTTGTTACATCTCCATTTAATGTTAGGCCTCCAGCCACTTATTAGCCACAGTAGAAAGCAAATTACATGAAGATGAAGAGACACTAAGGCTAGAACACACTTTCAGCAATATATAAACAACACAAAACCAGAATTATTTTTGTTTCATTCTATGCTTTCTTTCCTTTTCTCACATAGGAAACATGAAGAACATGAAAGTTCAAGATCAAAATATGTACCCTGCTGCACCAATTGGCCATCCCTAGGAAGACAATGGTAAGAGTTGTTTCCATTTATCCATTTGTGGAATAGAGACAATAGTTTATGAAGCTGAAACAAATCCTATTTAGTTCAATATTTCTAGGAAGTTCCAAAGTCAGCAACTTAGATGCTGCACTTGAGATGTAAAAAAGTTTTTTCATTAACTCAACTCTGCTCTGCTGAGAACTCCTGGACTAAGTTTCAGCTTCAGCTGTTAAAGGCAGGTCAGATCTAGGTTTTCTTTATTTTATCCAAAGAATGGGAGAGTGACAACTTGAGTTACAGCATGTTATACTGTTCTCTCTCAAAACAGTAAATACAGATGAGCCATGGGAAGTGATTTTTGTATCATTTTTATAATAGGAAAAATAGACTATCCATGACACGCAGACACATGCAAATATACCAGCAACCACAGTTCTTGTCTCAGATCCTCATGAACTTGCTATTGACCTTAAATCCTTAAGACCTTCCCTAATTAAACTAAAAGATATATTTATTTTTGGTGTAAATATTCACTTTCCTTGATTAAATCTGTATCTCCACCTGGACACCCTTTCGTTTGTACTCATCCTTGTATTGTATTGCATTATTATGGAATTCCTGGTTTCCAAAGTATAAACTCCTGGTCAAGTCACATATGTCTGACCAACAGCTGTTGGTCACACAAGCTTCTCCTCACAAATGCACCCTGTTATATCACATTCTCTATTTTTACCCCCTCTGAATGAATGTAATACATTACACCCTTTCTCTGGTTTTAGTATTGGCCATTTCATCATGACAGTAAGTCCAGCTGAATGATAGAATCAACTAGGTTGGAAAAGACCTTTAAGATCATTAAGTGCAACCATTAAATCAAGGATAAAGCTGGATTTAATGCAACAGTCTGCTGATGAAGCAGAGCACCTTACTGAATGCAGACAGTAATTCTTCCACATGTACACAGGCTTTCTGCTAAGCTCAAAGGTACAGATGGGTACGGCTTTATTTTTGAAAGACAGGACCTAAGATCTTTATTATGGAAGCAAAGAAATGGTTGAGTTCCAGTTTAAAGCAATCTCTTACATTCTGCCTCCCTCTAGTTTCACCATTATGAATCATACTTTTAATGGTCAGATGGGAAGTCTGAGTCTTGGTTACAAGTTTTGTGATGCTGAAATCAAAACTGAGCAACTATGCTTTTACACTGCAATAAAACCGCTCAGATGACTATTACTGACACTAACTGGTATCACCACTTTCACACTCTGATTTCATTGTGTCCTAAATTCTGGCACTGGGGAGCAACTCCTTCTGGAAACAAGCAGTGTCAGATAGCTTTCTGTTGCTGACATACATGCTAAACATCTGCCTTTTATAAGTGGCACTAACATGTTCATGTGAACAGAGGTAAGATACTGCTCTGAGAAAGTCTTTCCAGGTTAGGGGATATAGTCAGCAAGGCTGGAAAAATTCCTGAACCATTCTGGAGTATTGTAGTAAGAGACCAGATAGGGTAGAAAACTGTTTACCTTACAACTATGCCCTTGATTAGACCCCAAAGTGGAATTCATTTGCCTTCTTTTAAGATTATCTTAAGATTATCATATTACCAGCCCCCAAAAAAGAGAAACCCTGCTGTAGCTGTCTTCAACTGACAATGTGCAGTGTAATACAGGAAAACGCCATAATACAGAACCACTAGCCACAACTGCGACATCTTTCAGGAACTCATTTGAAGGTAATGACATGTTTTTTCGAAGTGATTCCTATTCCATGTAAAAATAGTTTTAAATTGGCAATATTTTAGGCATATTAGCACAAAGGAGCATAAAAACTGTTTGATACTGTTGCCCCATGTAAATTACTTTGGCCTCTTGCAACTTTTAACACCCTAAAACCATCTGTTTAAGGAGACAATCTTACAGTAAGGACTACATGTATCCTGTGTTTCTGTTCCCTTGCCATCTTTTCCTCTTCATTATATACGATTGTGTGAAAGTCTTTCACTTTGCTACAACTTCATTCCTTTTCTCTTCCCCTCTCCTATGATGATGGAAACTATTTAAGCATTAACCTGCTGCTTGTGACTCCTGGGTCAGTTTCTCTATTTCTGTGTTGACATCATATAACAAAGATTAATTTGGACTCAGGCTCTGAATGGCAGCTTTGGGAGGAGTAGAGCAGACAGAGCCTATACTTTGCTACTGAGCTAAGCACAAAGCAGGGACAAGACTCACAGGCTTCAAGGTAATGTATTAATTTCTAAAAATGCAAGTCTACAAAATAATCAGCGTATTTTGCCTTGAAAAAAATAATGATTTTGGACCTTTTCCCCCCTTAATGACCTTACTTGTTCATATGCATGATGTAATTAAGGAGTAAAGTCACAGTTTCATTTAGCAACTCATGCACATCACAAAAGAAATCTGAAAGTATGAGTTAACTTTGGACGGACTGAGAACAGAATCTTCAAAGAGAATTTTAATGTTTAAAAAGATAAGACACTATTGAACTGTCAGCTGCAAAACTCCTTTCTGGAAAACAGCAAAATGTCCTGACTACGATTCTTAAGAAGTTCAAAGTGTGACAGTGATGGGAACAACAACAACAAAAGATGTTAAGACTGGACCCCCTGGCAGCAGGCACCATGTTCCTGCCTTTCAGGTTCAGCACAGAGGCAAGTCCTGCTTAAGAAACACAGCTTTGAGTTTAATAATCTCTTGAGCCCATACACATGAAACTAGAATAGAAAGGCAGGAATGTGAAACCACTGTGCAGTCTGATGCCAAAACATGCCCACAGTCGGAGAACAACATCACAGTGTGCAAGGTATCATCACAAAGAAATACAGAGAAGGGAAAAAATGCTCTGGGATCCATAGTGTTGTGCTGTGCAACTTCTGGTTAGCACATGTCCTGAGAAATCCACCCTACTCATAGGCCTGTGCATCCAGTAAGAGACCAGCTGAAACCAGTATTTTTACACAATAAGAGGTCAGTGCTGAATATGTGACAGTTTTGTCCAACTCAGTTTTGGTAAGATAGCTGTCATTCTTCATGACGTGCTTTCTGTGTTTGTATTTGATGATACCATCAGAAAAATGTCATGTGGACAAAGACCATTAAGCCTACATTTGCAGTACTTTTTTGTAGATCTTTCAATTTTGAAAGTGATGGCTGTTAATGGTTCCTTGTTGGTTTCCTTGGTGGAAGGAAGGTATCTTATTTGGATTAGGTATAGCCTGAAATAGCCAGTGGTTTTGGCTAATGCACAGAATGATAAAAGAGAAATCAGGGGTTCACAGGGGAGTGGCTGTACTCATCCATGCAGTGGAAGAGATTCAAAGCCTTCTGCAAAATCGAGGTTCAGAACTCAGTATTACAAAGTCTAGCACAGAACATAGGTTAGAAAAGAATCCTAACCCTGCGATGCTGACCACCAATACACTCAGAACATGACAAATACAGATGTTCTGATACCACGCCATCATCAAGGATTACATCCTTGCATTATCACTGTATAAGACACATTGCACAGCCCCTTTATGACTTTTCTTCAAAGATATACTCAATTTTTCCTTAATTTAATTTTAGGCTGGGGAAAATAGAAACTCCTGTAGCTGCTGACCACTTACTCTGCTTTGTTAGTTTTGAACTTTAAGTTGATGCCACTGAGAGGAGGACAAAATAGCTGAGAAAGACATTTTAAAAAAAGGAAGGGTAAAGGGGAACTCAAGACACTTGTCTCTGCTAATTCAATTGGAGAATTAGGATCAAGAGTAAGGTCCTCCCAAATCCACCAGACACACAATGATTTGCAGTAGAAGCTAAATGTTACAGTTTGAGTTTGTTCTCTCTGTTGCTCTTTTGGGGCAAGCACCCATTGTGAACATACATATATATAACCTGTGTTGTTTGATGGTTTAACTCTCTTCCTGGGCCTTTAATACAGTCACTTCCGCTTCTCTGACAGAGCTGATGGTTTAAGTTAGATGCTAGTTAACATCTGATAAATGACAGATTCTTGAAGGTAATATCGCCAGCAAAGTCTACTAGTGCATCTGGCCTATACATATAATAGCTGATAAACTACACACAGAATAGCCTACTATGTATATTCAAAAGCAGGTCTGACTCACCTAAACAGCATTTGTGCTGGCATACTGCTTTCAGGTGACTTTAGCACAGTTAAATATAAAAGGAAATAGGAATAAGGATTCAAGGTACCACAGAAGTGTTCAGATGTTGGAATGATGGACACATTATAGTCACCTAAGGTATGTCTTCTATTTAGAACTAGTAAACAGTTGATATACTTCTCTCCACAGTAATTTTTATAATTAGCAATGACAGGCTGAAACTGGTCAGTAATTTTTTGAAAACTCGTTTTTTTTCTTAGGTGACAAAATAAGTGCAAAAAGTGGGTCAGAAAAGGCTTTGAAGGGTTTGCCAGTTTACCCACAGCTCCATGAAGAACAATGTAGATGCCAGCTATTCCTTGGACTCCTTCTCATAACCCCCTCTTAAACCTATGCTTGATGAAAATCCTGTTATCTTCCTAGGCCACCCATTCTGGGGACTGATTATTCTATAATCAGGCTCTTCATAGAGCCATAGAATCATTTCAGCTGAGAAAGACATTTAAGATCAAGGCCAACCATTAACCCAGCACTGCCAAGTCCACCACCGAACCATGTCCCTAAGCACCATCCTAGTGTACTTCAGAGAAACAGGGTAAGAACAAAACAGTCTCCAACAAAATCTATGTATTAGAACCTTTTGAGTAAAAAGCTACATTTTGACCAAAGAGGAAAAAAAAGCATTCACAAAGATCTTCCCTCAGTTCCATAACCACTTTTGAAACAAAGAAGCTTCCATATCTGCAAGGCTTTTTCTTTTTATTCATCCCCCCTATCTTGCACTTCTAATTGAGCTGGAAGTGTTGCACATTATCTGAAAATCCACATCACAAAACCTGCAAGAGGTGGTTACCCTTCCCTGCAAGAGGTGGATTCTCCACTCACCATGTGCCACCCCACACCATGGAATCAGGCACTGCAAATGTGACATTCTCCTCTTGTGTGATCTAAATTTGCACCCAATTTAACTGCAAGCCTCTTGAAAAGTAGTTCATGACTATTCTCTTTGCAATTACTGTTTATTTAGTGGAAGACTTACCACATCTCATCCTCGGTCTTCTCTGCTGTAGACTAAACATGCCAGTTATTCCAACCTTTCCCACAGGTCATGTTTCCCAGACCTTAGTCCTGCTTGCCTGTATGGGCTTCCTTCTAAATGGTCAACATCTTCCTCACAGCGTAGTTCCCACAGTCAGACACAGTGCTGCAGTAGGAGCCTTATCAGTACTTGAGTAGAAAAATTACTTCGTCATCCTCCAGATAGTCTTGTTTACACAGCCCAGCACTTGCTTTTTTTGGTCCTTATGTTGTTTGGCAAGAATATGAAGTTATTAGTTCTTGTTTAATTACTAATCCATTGCAACTCCCTCACCAACTGTAAAGCTCTTGGTTTCTAATAGGCATAAGCCTATTTTTTGGCTTGTTTGGTTTACACAGTAAGCAACTATTCTTTTTAATTTTACATTCACTTATCTTCAGGAATATTCAGGATCCTTCATCCTTGTTTGGACTACACCATGTCCATAAGCAGGATTTGCAGTATAAGATCTCCTACATTAAATTTCTCATGCTGCTTCTATTCCCCCTCCTCCCACTTGCAATACTTGGCATATTTGTCTCATATTTGAGACATAACATGAGACAAATATAAGCAATGCAAGTCCCAAAGATCCCATGATTTCAGGGTTTGCCAGCACTATCAATCACAGAACACATGCTCTAAGTTTTGATAGTCTTCAGCTTTGCAAAATTGCTGACTTGAAAGTTAAAGGGAATTTGTCCTTCAGGTATACTACAAACTATATTCCACAGCAGTACCTTATGCACAGCTGTCCAGCTGTCGTACATGAGCAAATATAGCAACTATTACATGCCAGGGTGCATTTTGCTTATTTGGGAGATTTCAGCTGCACTGTTTTGAACACTCAAGAGAACTGGAACACATTGTAAAATCAGGATAATGTAGACAGAACTGCCTTATCTCTGAGCCAACAAAATCTTACAAAAAGTTTGATCTCTTTAGGGGCAATTTTATTCTAATTGCATCTACAAGGAACCTTCGAAGTCTTCTGAGGAGCTCTGTGACCCCTGATTAGAACTTTGTGCAGACAGAGACTGGAAATGAACTGAAGTACCCAGACATACCGAAATAGGAACCTTTTTCCCACCTCAATTACATAAAAGCTATAATTATATTTGTTACATAAACATTTTAAATAGAGAAAACATTAGATAATTGAAGATACACCCTCCCCCAAGCCCAGTGAACCACCGCTCACTGCACAGCGAGAGTAAAATTAACTCAGCGAGCAGCGTTCATGCTGTAAAGCTGCTTCTGTGTGGGGATGACACTGTGCTGCTCACTCTGTGAAAGAAAGACATTAAAGGAAACTAGTTGAGACAGTTTTGAAGTCCACCTTTTGTTAGGTGGTTGCACACGTTCTTTTTTCAATCTGTTTCATCAGCGTGGAGTCTATCCCATCAGAAATCAGATAAAGAGCTAAACAATGGTTTGACGTACTGAATAATTGCTTTGTGCTTACCCGGTGGTAACAGGGATACCCAGGCTCCACCTTTGCCAACAGGAAAAACAGAGATTCTGAGTTGCAAAGGACCATTCAGCTGATCAGCTGCTATTCAACTTACAACAGGATGAAGAGAAACTGATTTACTTTTGCTCTCCTTAAAACCATTCTTCTCTCTGGAAGGAAGTTACTAGCAGGATACCAACAGTCAATACTTCTTTACTGCATGAAAGCAAACCAGAAATGCAAGGTTTTGACTGTAGCACTGAAAAAGGAAATAAAACCACTATGATTTATAGCTAGCCTGACTCTCCATTACATTGACTTACTTTGAGGAAAGATGGAAACAGGACTGGTGGGGAACAGATAGCCCTGTTGCTCTGCTGTCTGCACAGCTTCACTAGTGTCTCTTGCTAAGCCCAACAAGGATGTCATCCTGGCACTGGTCTTGGTCAAGGCCAGGCCCCTCTGCTACATGCACTGTCAAGGGTGCCAGTTAGGATCTGTGGCTCAATTCCTATCTGGTAGAAATAGGACAGATAAATCACTTTGAGCCCAACCCAGCTTCCACAGATTCAAGGGGCTGTTGCTTGAGACAAAGAGGGGAAACGGCAGGGGTTAGAGGAACAGGGGGAAGGTGTCTCTGGTTTTCTGGATACAGCTCTAACAACAGATCTGGTTTGTACCATTCCTACAGCTCCCTGACAGCAAAAAGCTGGTTCAGCAAGTCCAGCCCTTGCAGGTCACTAGATGCTGCCCACATTTCAGTGAGCCTGCGAGTGCTGTATTGCTGTCAGGTGAGAGACGACAGCAGGAGGGCAGCGGACTGCAGCCTAATTCAAGGATATAACCTCCAGAGCACAGTGAATGTTGTAACTCAGTCCTGACTGCCTAAATAGTGTTCTTCTCTATGCAGAGACAGGCAACAGGGTCTGGGTCCTAATTTGTAGAACAAGCTAATTAAGAGGGAAGCTAATTGAAGTATATAAATCCTGAAGAGTACCACGTTAGGCCAAGATACTATTGTAAGTCCAACCTAGACAAAGTTATACAAGTGCATTAAAAACCTCAAAAAAATTAGTAAGAAACATTCCCCACTTCAAGATCCCATGAGAAATTCTCTCAAGCAATGACATTATCCAGAACAATAAAAAAGGAATACCAAAAATGGATCTGCAGAAGGAAGGTAGAGAAAGCACAAGTTCACCCAAACACGTCACAACTTGTTCCTAATGTTCACTGTCGGTATGTTTTAGAGGCAAGAGATCATAGCCAACCAACACAGCAGCACCTGAAAGCAAAATTAAACTTTAATTCTGCAACAAAACTGTTTTTTTAAATTACAAACTTATGTAAAAGGTTGATGTAAAGTTAACTGGCCCAGAGGCATTTTCAGCAGTGTCTTCTGATAAACTCTGGTCTCCTTCCATCACCTGTGGTAAGCATATTGCATGTTCCCCTCTGCCAGATTTTACCAGTCCTGACAAAGACAGAAATAGCATTTATGGGCATTTCCATCCTTGTGATGTGACCAGACTGGAGAGTGCAAGGGCACACTTTGGTTTCTGTTCCAGCCATCACAACCCATGAGGAAGATGTGGACATAAAGCCACAGCTGAGAAATTAAAAGCAACAACAACAACAAAATAGACAAAGGAAAAGGAAGAAGGAGGAAGGAAGAATGAATTGTGTGCCATGGAGAATGGACACTGAGGTGAACCAGGGTGACAAGAACACCAGCGAGCACCACACACTATTTCTGACCCTGGAAATTAAGTCCATCGCCCTGGAAAGAAAGAGGTAGGGTAGCTCTCTGCCCATATAACACCCACCTCTCTTTAAAGAATACCTTACTAAAAAAAGCACCATCGAGGACATGAAGAGACAACAGCTTCAACTTGGTTGTTTACAGTGCATGGCCTACAGAAAAATTCCCTTGAAAAATTCCTCCTCCCACTTTTAAGTTCATGCCTAGCTTGTAAAAGGAAAAACAGATCTTACTGAAGGATTTCTTGGGTCAGCTTCTCTAAATACAGATGTAGGGCTTTCTGAACATACGCCTTGACAAGGAAGAGAGTTTTGTCTCGCTTTGGAAGAGTGTCCTTTGTGTCACACTGCCACTTGGAATAAGATTTTCACCATGGGAGTGGGAGTACGTTCTTACGCTGCTCAAAGAGTGCTTCCATTCACTTCCAGCTCAAGCAATAGGATTATCTATCTGTATTTTACTGAAATGAAGGAAATGCAGCCAGATAACATCAAGACAAACCTAGGAGACATCCTTATCAAAATCTGAAGTGCCAGGTAGGGGCCCTCCCTCCATTAAGGTGGTGTCCCAGCACAAGTGTTATGTTACAAGCATACCTTACCTACACTGTGGAGACTCTGTAAAAACAGTTCAACATTCCACTTACCTTTCTGGCCATGTTTTGTCTCATTTTTCTGTAGCAAGACCAGAAACCCGCAGGAAAGCATTCCTCCAGCCCCCTGTTTGCACATGAAGTTGTGGTGAAACAGGATTAAAAAAAATCCAACAAAAACCAAACTAACAACCAACCCTATGCTTCACATTGAGTTTGAAGTCCATCATCATCTCCTTTTCTTGAAACAATGGCTGGCCTCCCTTGGTTTTCAGGCTGCTCTTCAGAGTACAGTAAAAACTCTATTATTCTATAGCCACGTTCCAAGAAGCAGATAACAGGTAGTTATGCTCACACAGCAGCCTTCATACAGCCTCATGCAGAAACTAACCAGGCTAATTTCAGGTCTACAAAACTAAAGTGCTCTCTTTGATAACTTCATCTTAAAGCTTATTTAATTGCATAGGGCCTGAAGAACTAAGGGACACATAAAGATTTATCAGCAATACTTTTCTGTCACTCCTTTCCTGTGAGTGAATAATTTAAATCCTTTCCCTCTGACTGTACTTGTTATCAGCATGCCTTTGCCTCTTTCAACAGTGCATTGCAGGCAGTGCTGTTCTGCAGAACACCTTCACAGAGGAAGCTTAGGTATCAAATCAAGGGAAAGACCAGTTTTCATTTTCAGCATTAAGCAGTCACGAAGAATCCAGGAAACCCAAATCAACCCTACCTCATGTGAAATGTGAGATTATTGCACTAAGGTCACAAGAAGCACTTCTGCTTTTAACAGTAGATTATTATTTACATTAAGCAGTTATAAATCTATTTGAGAAAGAAAAAGGGTTCTGCTGAAGATTACTATCTTTTTCTGTTTGTAAGTCAGAGTGAATTCATAAATCTTGGCTGTGGTTTTAATTCCCTGAAAAACATGCATATATATGTGTGTGTGTATATATACGTGTGTGTATCAGATCTAATCCAGTCCTTGCACGGAACTTGCAACACTCTTAAGAAATAAAATACACATACACAAAATGCTAAACTCCACATAACTCTTTAAAAATGCAAGTAACATTATCCCTTAGAGTGTCTCATTAATAACAAGGTTAGATTACAATCATTTGCCACCTTCATTTATTCTCTATAAATAATAAAGCAAAGTTATTCAGCTTAGGAACAGCAGCAATCTTACCTTCACAGCAGACATAACCTGGACATTGTAAATGTGACAAAGAAAAGCCAATACAAATTGATTTCCATGTCACTATGTCAATAAGAAGATAAGCAAGCTGACTTACAGGGAAAGGTAGAGGGCAATGTCCCATTTTCATTGAACTGAACAGGCCAGTAGGTTCAGGCACTTACATTTTTCATACTGATAAAAATAATCTTATGTATGCTGAATGCCAGAGACTCAATTTACTTCAAATGAGTACTTACAGTTTTGGTATGGTCCACTGGAGCAAAGTAGTTACACAGAACATTTATTTATAGTTATTCCCACTAACCCAGTGTTATCACAAAAGCGCTTTGGTTTATATTCAGTGTAAAGATGAAAAACATAGAGCAATGGAAAAACATGCTCAGCAAGACTTGGTTATTCTTACCAAACGTTACTTGCTGCTAAACACTTGTTCTCAGGGTACATCATCTTGCTCTCAGGATGCTGACCACAGCCCAGCAGGGGTGGCAGCTGTGTGCACATGTACCTTCTCCAGTTCAGCACACTGCACTGAAATAGGGAATTGTAGGGTAGATAATCATTAAGTTGTAACATGTTTGATAAAGAAGCTTTGTGACTTGTTACAAACGGCAGTCCCTGAAATCAGCAAGGACTAGATAAAATTAGCGGTTTCTCACAAGAACTAGTTCCTAACCGGCTGAAGCTGACCTTGTAGTTTGGAGAGAACCCAAGAGAACTTTGAGCATGCGCAAGACCAAGGGGTGAAGAGTGCATGGCGAGGAAGACCTATGGCCTTCATCCCCCCACGACCCCAGAAGACCACCACCAGAAGATACTGCGCAAGCGCAAGGAGGAGGAGCCCTAATTTTAATACGAAGCAGGGACCGGTCATACATATGTACAGGCGTATTAGGAAATCTCATGTATATGCAACAATTACTGTATAAATTTAGAACAAATTGTCACGCCAGGTGCACACGGTTTTGGTGGGACTGCCCCCCGTGCTGCCCAGCGCTGAATAAACATACCTACTTTACAGTCTTACAGATTGTGGAGTCTGCTTTCCGCACATCAGCACCACTGCAAGTTCCAACACTGATTAACAACACTCTTGAAATGCAACGAAACTGAAGTGTGCTTAAGTTTCTAGTATAAGTTAACTAGTCAAAAACCATCCTCACACTCTCTTCTTTTACTTGCCTAGAGATGCACAAGTTAATGCTAAAATATTTGGCAAGTTGTATTGACCATTAATAAAAACTAAAACCCCAACACTAATTTAAAACTAAAACTGCTTTCAAATCTGAAACCAAAGTGAACAACCCTCCCCCCTAAACCCTAAATAAACCAACCCCCCCAAACCTGTCAGTGTCACAATCCAGTCACTGGCATTCTGTCTGTACATTTTCAAATTTCAAGCTTCTGCAGGTTTTCCTGTTCTGCAAAGTGTGCCAAGCCTTATTTTCTTTAGAAAACGTAAGGAAGCAAAGTACTCTGAAGTCAGGGAAACAACAGTTTGGAGATGAAGCAAATTTATTGTTTCAGGTGTTGAAATTAGGAAGTATTTTAAATCAACAGCCACACACTTCATGAAAATCCGGCTAGTATGAATGAACAAAAAAGGGTAACCCTTAAATAAGTTTCAAAGCTATTGTCACATGAGAGATAGATATATATCATAGAGCCTTGTAGGTAACCCATGGTTTAGAAAAGCAAAGATGCCCTCTGTACAAAGGACAGGCAGAGAACAACATTGCTGAGGTACTAGTCCCATTTCTTTCAGGCAAATTACTGCATAGATATCTAAGGTTAAGTAGTTCTGACGTTTTTCTGAACAGCTTTTACAGTATCGTAAGATAACTTAAAGAAAATACATTGTATTTGAAACCAAAGAGCAGCATATTAGACATGCACTGGTAGAAAACATCCTGTGTGCAACTTGAGATGTTGAAAGTACCATACACAACTCGGATGTTCATCTAAAAGCCTACTCATTTAATTTGCCTTCAGTTTTTGTGGGGAAAAAAAGTCTACATGGTCTTATTCATAAAAACGGAATTCTCAACATTCAGCTGTGGTAGGTATAACATGAACATACACAGTCTTCATGTTCAAGTTCTTCATGGAGATGTCCTTTGTGATCTCTAAACCAAGAAAACAGAGAAATAGAATGCAGTTAGTGCTCTTGCGTACGGGTAGGACTAGGAGCATACACTTTTGTTCCTATTCAGATAGTTCTGCTGGTTCAATCAAAATGGAACTAGGACAGAAACTGCTCATATCAAAACTCCCTCCTGTTCAAGCACAGTGCATTAAAGGAAGGCTCACCACATGGCAGGATTGCTGCTGCAAGAGTTTAAGATACTCTCCCAGATTACAAAGTAGAATTTTTTTGAAAGCCTAAGTCAGCCCACAGCTCCCAGTTTCACATCCACATGGAATAACATCTAGTTCAGAAGAATCACATTATAATGCAATGATATGAATTAACAATACAACACCATGCACTGAAAAGCAGTCAGAATGGCCATACAGATATCCAGTGCCTCTGATATCCCATCTCTGACAGAATATAGAAGAGAATATAGAGCCTACGTGGGAAGGAGCACAATAAGAATGTGCAAACACTAACTTGAGTTTTATACTCAAGCAAGGATTGTAGTAGCATCTGCTGAAAAAATAATGTTGCGATCTTGGAGAGTATGCCTGAGGAATTTCAGACCATACCAGACCAGTTCCTTAAGTCTTTTCATAGCTATATGCACATAGTTCAGAACAGTAATAGGATAAATTCTCACCACAAAACCTCTTGTAACAATACTGCATACTTCCAACAGGCTGTTTCAGGGTTTATAATTATTTACAAAACACAAGCAGAGAGTAACCACACTTTGTGGCTGCAGAAAGTCACCTGCAAAGGTGGTAGGAACTGGCAATCTTTCACTATCCTTGCCACCTTATAGAACGTTTTCCCTGAGAAGTTAGATGCTTGCTGGGCTCCATGCTTCCCAGTGCCTGGCAGCTGAAGCAAACTACCCCAGTAACAAAGCAGACTGGTTTTAGTACTGGGAGGCATAGCTTCGGAACAAACATAATCTGATTAACAAATATACCAGAGGTCTCTCTACTAGGAAACTTCCAAGTGGTAAGTACAAATACATGCACTGAAACTACAGCAAAGGAGCATCAGGGTTGCAGTGTTACCCTGCACACTAAAATCCCTGTCGACAACACTTGCAAATGAAAGATCATTTTAAATTTGGCACTAGCATGAGCACAACTGACAGGTCAACATTGAGAATGGCCCGGTGGTTTTGCAGGAGAAAGGATTTTGTAGTGCACTGCACTGTATCACAGAACTGATGTCAGATATCCATGTGCCCTAACCTGGGCTCCCCTCCAGTGGAGAGACCCCGACGCAGGGGTGTGAAGGGAGGCAAGCCTGGGAAGCACATTCATGGAAACAGTGTCAGAGCAGCTCAGTTATCAGTAAAAGGATGTCCAAGTGAAAGCTGATTCTAGAAATGGCAGCGGGAGCTTTTTCCATATAACAGCATGCACACTCCTTCTAACATTGAGGCCCCCATCTTCCTTTGATAAACCTTTCATTTTTAGACTGAGCAGATACAGCCTGAATCGAAGTTTAAAAGCTATCTATGAATTAAAGAATCAAGAAGCCCTCATGGATCATGATGGCACTGTTCTTAAGGAGTCTCTTTCAGTGTAGCACGCTGCTTTAAGCAGCTGAAAACCCATCTACAAGCTACAAATGCAGAAGTATAATCCACTTCAATTAGAGCTTTATTCCCTCATTAACCTTCCTTCCCTTCCCACAAAAATGTTATATCAGTAACATTTAACTATTTATTATTTATGGCCAAAATGCAAAGACATTCTCCTTCCTGCGCCAATTCCTCCTCAGGAAGGCTTTAGAGTTGGCACACAAAGAAACACTGTCTTCACCCTGAACATGTCCCAGAGTTACTACCTGTAACTCCTGTGTTGAACTCACACACAAGCAATGCTGACCACTTCAACGCTTAGAGAATAGTGTTCCAACATTATAAACGTGGGTTAAAACACATTTGTTTCTGAAGAGTTGTGAGCTCTAGGCAATAGGCAGCCATCAGACCAGTCAGTCTCACCTCTGTGCCTG
>NW_009910268.1:0-337 GCF_000696875.1 Nestor notabilis
GATTCTCCTCCAGCTGCTACTGCTGGTCAGTATTTAGCACCAGACAGCCATTTATCTCCCGGGCCCAGCATATTTATTTGTCTATTTGTTTGTTTATTTATTTATTTTCCGGGAGGAAAATGCAAAAGAAATTTGTGTTCGGCCATTTTCTACAAACTTCACAACCCGAGCTGCGGATTTGTCTGTGCTCGGAGTTCCATGGTGGAGCTGGAGCGTTGCTAGTGTTTCCCCGCACCCGTAACTCTATGAACACTACAGCTGGGCTGCAAAGCAACCCGAGGGTCTCATCCGCAGAGCCCCCGGCTCCTTCTCCCGTTTGTGTCGTGGTGACAGTGGC
>NW_009910268.1:433-836 GCF_000696875.1 Nestor notabilis
CGGGCCCCAGCCTCACCCGAGGCCACCCGGGGGACGGGCGGGAGGAAGATGGGTCCCCACAGGGGAGCTGTGGCAGTGCTGGGGCAGTGCTGGGACTGGGACTGTGCTCGAGCAGTGCTGGGACAGTTAGGATAGTGCTGGGGCTGTCCTGGCACAGTGTGAGATAGTGCTGGGATAACGCTGGAGCGGTTAGGGTAGTGCTGGGACAGTCTGGGACTGCCCTGGAGCCGTTAGGATAGTGCTGGGACATCCTGGGATGGCAAAGCTGGGGCAAGCTGGGACTTGCCTGAAATAGTTAGGGTAGTGCTGGGACAGGCTGGGACTGCTTTGGGGGTGTTAGGATAGTGCTGGGACAGTCTGGGGCTGTCCGGAACCGTTAGGATGGTGCTGGGACAGCTGGGGC
>NW_009910269.1:0-4610 GCF_000696875.1 Nestor notabilis
AGGCCGGCTCTGTTACGCCCACTGGGGTTTTCAGGGTGGGCACACTGGCTCCTGTAACGAGCTCTCCTCCTCCCCGCCGCACTGGTTTTTGTTAAACTTGCATCTGAAGCAAATTCTGTGCTGTGCAGAAGCCGTGCAGGGTGAAGACTGCATGGAGATAGCGCAGGTAAGATATGTTTCTGTATAGATATACATGGATATGAGAGTTCCCTTTTCAGTGCCATTTCAGATTGTGGCACCTTTTGCGTTTGACTGTAAGTTTCATGAAACGTTGGAGTTGTTATTTTGAGTCTCGTGGTGATTTCAGTGGTAGTTTGGATGCCAAGGGAATACCTGATGGTCTGCAGTGAATTGGGACCCTACTACTCGTCCCTGCTCATTGCAGGGTGGTTGGACTAGATGACCTTTGAAGATCCTTTCCAACCCAAATTATTCTACGATTCTAAATTGTTCTTTCCATTGAAAAGTTCCAAAACACAAGTCCTACCGGTGACTTTATTCCCACCCTTTGGTGTTATCCTGGTGTTACAAAGTATCCCCCAGCTACTTCGCATTCATAGGTTTTCATCCCTTGGGACTGGGAGAACCTCGATTGCCTCAATGGATTCCCTTTTTTTCTATCATGCTTTGGACAGATGAGCTCCCCGAACTGCTCCACACGGAGGCAATGAGAAGGAGCACAAAGCTGAGCTGCAGGGCCATGAGGCTATGGAAGGGGCGATGTTGTGGCAGCACAGACTGGTCCAACCCTTGCAGAACAGCTGCCCCCTTACACTGAGCCAGGCTCTCACTTGCAATCGACAGGAAGTTGTCCCGGTTGAGTTGCAGCAGCTCTCCAGCGGCCCCATAACTAAAACATTGTTTCCACCCTAGACAGTGTTTCCCTGCACTCTACTCCCACCTACATTTGTTTTTAAGATGGCATTAGACAAAACACAGCATCAATTCTCTAACTCTGGACAAGACCCCTGTACTAATTAAACTAGCTGCCTACCTCTTCTCTAGGCAACACTCAAAACACACTGCATTTTAAAATAGGTACCAGATGCAAAAAACAGCTTTTGGCGTGAAGCAGTAGTTTCACCTAACTACACATTGTGACAAAGTTTTTTTTACTGTGGCATTATACTGTAAATGTAGTGTCCTGGTTTAACACCATCTGGCAAGTAAATACCATGCAGCTGTTCACTCAGAAACTGGTAAAACATACTGAGAGGGAGAAGCAGCCAAGACCATGGCCAAAATATCCCAAGATCCTGCAGTTCTAAGTTCTGCTTGCCCAAAAAGCTGCCTTCTTCCCAAATTCAGCTCTGTTTACTTAGTGTGCTGAAGGGACTAAATGGATATAGGATTTTACAGCTGCTCAACAATAGATTTACTCTGACCTGGAAAGCTGGTTATTAACATTTTGGTTTATTGATAGGATATTTTGATGATTCAAGTTAGCACCTGAAACATTCACCTGTTTCCAGGGAATTGTAGCTGTAAACAGCAGGCTGCAACAGTTTACAAAAAATAAAGAGCAGGAAGGGGGACTCCTACGTATTCAGGACACTGTTTCCAAAAGACAGCTGTGAGTCAGAGGTTCAAATAAGACCTTTATTACAACACAGAGTTGATAGCACGTTTCCATATTTAAAAGAAAGTGTTTGGTCTCTTGGTGGTGAAACGTGGTTTGTGCTGGCGACGCAGAACTCTGTGTGGCAGAGGGAACTTGATTTTAGAATCCTGCAAGAAAAAATATTTCTGCATTAATCGAGATACTACATGAACAACAGAAGATAGTTAGTAATAACCAGCTAAACTATATTCAACTGCTAAGTTATGTACAGAGAACTAATGCATCCACAGATCAGACCTAGTTCAGGGGAGCTAAGAGATGCCTTGGTTTTGCAAATTTTGGAAAGAAACACCTGCTAAAGAAACATTTGGGTTAGTTTTACTTTCATTCAAACAGTTCTAGAAACCTTTATCAATGATATTAACACGACTGAAAAATCTATGCACAAAGGTGTGGTTCCTTCGCTATTTGAGCCAGCAAAGGAAATCTGTACCAGAGAAGAGAGCTACCCCTCCCAGTCCAGTGTCAGACCAGGACCCACCAGCCACTGTGACATTACTTCACTTACATGGAACTGCTTCACTGCTGGTCTACGGCACTTGCTAGCAGCAATTTCCTCAACTTTCATGATCTGAATAGAGTGAGCACGGGCACGGTGACGGGCTCCCATATCACGGTCTGTAACAAGAGAACTCATTGAAAATAAAACTTAAAGACATTTTCAGTTCAAAAATCTTACTACCATCTTTTCAGGAAATATTTACAGTATCATCTACAACTTTTGAAGTTTCTGATCAACTCTACTGGTTTTAGTATTTAAAGCAATGGCAGAAATATCACAGAAGCAACATGCAGCAGCCAACTGGAACTCATAACCAAACTCCTCCAAGAAAGTGCCACTTTATTCCTCCTGCCTGATTTCAAGACGGTACGGAAGTAATCTACTATTTCATTTTTTGCACAGAAAACGGATTTGAATCAACCCTGAAATATAATTACTGGAAAGTCAGGTGAACTTAAAAATTTCCCTTCCAAAGGCAGGTGCAAGTAAAGGTAGAATCTGAGGCTATCTTTACTTTTCGTAAAACTGACAAGTGATAGAAACATAACTGATATTTAGGCCACATAATTAAGCTTTCAGAACAGGAGGAAGCCATCTGCATGCAGGCTGCCTGAAAATTCCTCCCTGTAGCAGTGCAATCACTGTCTTTAAGTCATGATATCCACAGCTAGTTCCACAAGATACATAAAAGTATCAATGTATAGTGACAAATTAAGTTCTCAGGACTCTGAAGCAGTCCTTCAGTACGGTAATTAACAGGAATGATTGTAAGTTAATGTAGAACCTTCAATTTCACTTTCAACAGCACTTCAGCTTTTGAAAGGCGACAAGATACATTTAATATTTGCACACATGACAAGAATATCATTATGAGTAACAATATTCTTTGGGTTTTTATGTGCAGTCTGTCATGTCCATAAGACTTCTGGATTCAAATATCAACAGCAATATCTATGCAAATGGTCTATCTCTCAATCACGTAACATAACAAACTGAAACCATGGCAACTTTTAATTCTCCCTGAACTGAGGCAATAAGATCTTGAAGCGACACATATTTTTTTTTTTACTTGCTCTCCAAAGGACAGATGCTAGTATGTTCCACATGATATCCAAGCTATTCTCTCTGTAAGGCTTGGGAAGATACACAGCACTTAAGATGTCATGAAGTTCTCAGTCTGTACAGCAAAACTCATTACTAGAATTGTAAAAAGTCGCAAGAAGATGAAGTGGGAATATTTTCAGCTAAACTGTATCAAGACTGGTCACAAGTAAGATACTATATACATTGTACACAGACACCTATGCACTTCTCCAGGAACGCCCCACTTTATTTTACCAGTGTTTCAGTTACCATGGATCATCTCAACACACTTTATGTCCAGTTTAAGATTTAATCTTATGCTTATATATTGGCCCTACAATTTCATACTTCAAACAGTTAGATGTACTTACAGCACTGAGTGACAGCACCAGCAGTAGTCAGGTCCCGGTACTCCCTGTACATGTTGTGAGTTCCACTACGAGAATCATAGCGTAACCAAATACCAAAATTCTTTACCCGCAGAGGGGACTTCTCATAAACCTGGAATTAAACATGAGCACAAAAGCAGTTAGACACAACACATCACCAGCATTTTACAAGACTGAATTATTTTAGAGCTCTAATGAAACCACTGTGCTAAGTTTTATTGTCAAAACCAACTATTTGCTCTCTTTCTCCACAGCCACATAACTACAATAAAGTCTTGGTAATTCAGAGTGAAGAGTTTTAGTAATTCAGTACAG
This sequence comes from Nestor notabilis, assembly GCF_000696875.1. Taxonomy (NCBI): domain Eukaryota; kingdom Metazoa; phylum Chordata; class Aves; order Psittaciformes; family Psittacidae; genus Nestor; species Nestor notabilis. Next base: position 3,911 of record NW_009910269.1, read on the forward strand.
AAAGAAAAATACACACAAGATTTCAGTTCTAAATCTCTGAAGGCTGTCCTTTAAGCATCAAGGTGGAGGAGTCCAAGCATACAAGTATGTACTTTCTAAGGATTATGAATGCCCAGGTGACTTTTATATTCCACAATGAAGCAAGCATAAGAACCAGACAGCAGCACTGACTAGTAACATAGTTCATAACTCTGTAGTGTCGGGAAGTTTCTTTTTAGTTTACTGGGCATATAACTGTTACTTTGAAAAAACAATTTGTCACTCAGCTTCACAACAACCAAAGGAAAAATTAACTTCAACCTCACTCCCAGGAACAGCACTTCATGTAAATTCCTTCTATATATACCAGCTAGAATTCCTTACGTATCTCCCATTTTTTTGTGTTGTTAATCCCACACCTGGCCGCAGTACACGATCTCTCCAGAAGACTTCTTCATCTTCTTCAGCTGAGAAACGAAGTACCAGAACCGGGACTTGGCGACAACATGGTTGGGAGCGAAGATCCGCATACGGTAGAGAGGAGGGGTCGTGCACTTCGGCGTGGGCAGGCATCGCCCGACCACCTTGTACTCCCGCAGCTGGACGAACACGAAAGACAGACTGCGTGAGCCCCTCCGCGCCGCCGGCCCACACCCCAACACGGGTCGGCACCGCGGCTAACCCAGTGGAAAGGAAAGACCACCGGCCCAAGCAGATCGCC
>NW_009910270.1:0-23281 GCF_000696875.1 Nestor notabilis
CTAACCATTCTATGATTCTGTGATTCTATAAGAGCTGATGAATTAAATGAGCGTAATGGGGGATGCATGAACCAAACCAGCACATGATAAAAAAATCTACAAATCTTCAAAATGTACAAACACCAGGGATCTGAAAGGAGGAGAAGGATAAAGGAGGATTGTGTGAAGCGTACTAAAGGAAGAAATAAAGAGAAAGCAAGAATATAAAATGAATACCAATTTTAAAAAATTACCTCTAAGCTATGGAATAGTTTTTCAGTGGTAGAGGAGAAAGCTGTTATTTGTGACATATTAATCTAGAATTGACAAAGCACTGAATCATGCAGTCACGTACAGCCCTAGACTGGCCTGGAGACAGACTGGATGACATAACTTTTCCATCTGTAACATCTATTACACTGTGCTGTGGGGTTTGTCTTTGAAAGATGGTGCTCAGCAGTACACAAATCTGTGGGGAAATGGGGAAGTATAACAGATAAATGGTTTCATTCATATTTTTCCAGAAATTATGCTCTTTTGTGTAGGTTTGGAGCCGTATTTTCAAACACATTCCTTCTCAGGTACCTGGATAAAGAGTCAATGCTAAACTACACTGAAGTTAATCTACTGGAGACCTCTGCGAGATCTCAATGTACATGTGGTACATTAAAATGAACAAACACACACACAAAAGCCATGCTTAAAGCAAGAGCCAGCACACCCCATTTCTCACCTGCAGTTCCAGAGAGTTCCACACTTAAGGTTTGTTCAATAGTCTTGTTCTCAAATGGGGAACCCTTGGGATCACTGGAAGACAGGGCACATTTATAAAAACAAGCTGAAATGGAGTTGCTGTAGCCAAAATCTATTGAACCCCCCCTCCCTTTTATAAATGTTTGCACTTTTTAGTACTTACTTTGGTGACTCGGGCGTCAATGGAAGTGATAAACTTGTTGGTTTGGCTAAAAGGAAAAAGAAAGCGATTATGGAATATTTAAACACTCCAGAACATATACTAAAAAGATTTATTTTTATTTTGGAGCTGGAATCCCATGTTAGTCAGTTAGGGCTGAGCTCTGATAGTTCAATGGCCATTTCAGTGTATCTTAGATAGATAAATAAGGAGACCCATCCTGATTCCTTATTACTGGTACCAAAAAGGCACATAAATTTCAACAATGATTTACATCAATTACTATGCCTCTGAAATACAGTAGGCAACCCAAATGCCAAGAACCTTTCAGAACAAGAGTAGTTAAAAATCAATGAAGAACTCTACAGGATACACTGTGAAAATGTGATTTCTCTTAGAGTTAATTTAGACTACAGTTCACGTTTTGTTTGGAAACAGAAGCAGCAGAATAACTATGAAGTAACAGAACGTTATGAATATTCAGTCAATTTTACTTCTACAATATACAATTTTACATATAGCACTGAGAATAGGTTGCTTCTATGAGGCCGGAGTCCAACCAGTTATAGTCCAAATTTCTGCAAATTATTCTGCAAACTATGACAAGCCACGGACATAGTCACAGATGGTTAAAAATGAGGTTGAAGCTCTCAGCAATACAATCCCAACATACACAAAAAACAAAGCCCTAGCTATAAAAATACACATCTTTGTAGCTTTTATTCATGCAAACTTGTATTTTCCCAAAGCAAGCCAAGAACTCGGATATTGTAATACAGCTAAGATTCCTTTAATTGCCAAAGAAATGTTTAAAAATTAAAATAATATTACTTGCAAATTTTACTTTTCAGAAGTTAGATTGATGTTTAAACGCAGAGAGCGTTGTACCAAGAACAACAGCAGGGGATCTCTTTGGCAGAGTAATTACTTAAGACAAAATGTTCCCCTTGAACACTCCTGCACTGCAGATCTTTTGTCCAGAGTGTCACTACTGCGTATTTTGTATTCATTCCAGGCTTGAAGCTCCCATCAACATTAAAAGGATTTTATATGCAAATTGATTACTTTTATAAGCTCTAGAGCATTCCTGAAGTAGTACTGCATTTATTTTTTTTTTTAAATTAACTCAATTCTCAAGAGCTGCATATTGTTTCTCCTCCTTCCCATATGAAAGTTAGAAATGGAAGCTCAGGTGTTCACCTCGGGTTCACCTTCCTCAGAAGTCACCGCCAGACTGAGGAGACGCACCTCAACGAGTTATTTGTCTGATCCAGCATTGCTGCTGATTTGTGCATAAAAACAGGTGCCGTAAGACTGAATGTAACCTGACACATCTTTGTGTATATTTCATATATGCTAAGGGTTTGCAAGTGGATACCTAGAGGTCAAACTGGCTTAAAAAAACCCAAACAAACAGGCCTTACAGTAAGGCGCTGGAATAAAGTTTTATATATAGGCTTACACGTTTTTTTTAGAGGATAAAGAAGCAATTGCTGTTCAAGGAATTTAGGCTTTCTAAGGAAGTTGAATGTGTAAGCCTCTAGAAAGTCTCTGTCTAGCTCTTACTAGGCCCAGAGAATAGCCCCACATCAGCATATATATAAAATTCTGTAGCACTGAGGTACAGAGCAAACCTGCCAGAGGTGGGCACAGAAACAAGGCATTATCTCACAGTACTTCATTTTAGGCAGATATCACTGAGCAATCCCACTGAGAAATTCACATACCAAAATACCCATCGGTTTTCTTATTGCTAGGCAAGGGCTTGACCAAACAGTATTCCTGCAAAGGAGTCATCCTCACATACAGCTATTGATAGAGTAAATATTTAGCCAAGACACTATCATTTTCCATGGTGCCTGTTTATTAGAGTTTCAAGGTCTACCATAGCGTGGCTTTTTCTTAGTATAAAAAGGTTCACATGAAGCTGCTTGTCCCTGTAAATTGAAAACATTCAGGTTCAAAAGAACTAAGTTTCCTCATGGGCAAATTTCAGTACAAAACTACAGATGATCTTTGGCATGAATGGATTTGTGGACATTCCCGTGGGTTTGCAATATGTTTGCAACAGTAACCCTAAAGGAAAATACAGTTTGACTTATCCTTCCTGAGCTTTCCCTAACTTTGAAAGAAAATATCAGACCCTGATTATTTTTTAAAACAGAAGGAGCCTTGTACTTTTGATTAAATGTACGAACAAATGACTGCAAGTCTGTAAATATCAGTTAAATTTGCAGGTTGATTCTTCAGGAATTGACTGTCCAATCTGAAAGCATTATATTCTTATATTTGTATTATACGCAAATCCATTGATATTGAAGTCATATATTGGTGTATGAGACAAATTTGATGAAAAAACAACATTTCAGAAGCCTGTAAATTAAACTGCAGGAATTAAAGAAGAGGATAATTTCCCTCTGCCTGCAATTTCACCTGCAATACCACTACAGTCACAGTCATCTGCTAAAACACTGCTAAGTTAGAGATATGTCCCTTTGGTCTTCCCTCACCTCTCCTTCTGTGCTGTTTCCACAACCCAGTGTGCCCTGCTTCTTTGTACTGAACCTACAAAGCTGCCTCAGCTGGGGAAAAAATGCAGTTCTGATCTGACTAGGAAGATTTATAATCTGTATTTATATGTGAGTGCACATCTTTCTATGTATGTAACGTGCATATAGCATGTTACACACAATATACTTTGTCAGGTATCCCTGTAACACCCAACAGTGTTAATAAAGCTCCCTGTAACTTCTGGCAGGTCTGTGTTTCAGTACCATTGTAGTAAGAGACACAGGTTTTACATGAACAGTTCAGTCTGGATTTTGCTAAGAAGCAGACTGCTGAAGCCATCCAGAAGGAGTGGCAGTTGGCATCCAAGAAGCTCTAGGGGCAGTTGGATTTCCTTCTTACAATACACATTGTTCAGAGAATTTGAGACCATAATGGGGAAAACTATACTTAGGATGTCAGAATGTACAGCTGCAAGAAAGGTGGGAAGGAAAGATCATTTTTATTAAGTTTGCTTATACTTCGTAGTGAAGGGTGAAAAATTAGATTTGATTTGGGCTGAAAATGCAGGGAGGGGAGAAGGGAAAAGAAATAAAAACATATACAATTGTTGTTTTAAAAATACCAGAAAAAACACATTTAGGGTCATGCCCTGACCTCTGTTGCAGCCAAATACCTTCCATTGGCTTTAGTGGAGTCATCCAAGATTTGCACTAATGTGACCGAGATAGATAGGCACTTGGCCTTCTAGATGCCAGCCCAATATATGCATGTAGATACATTTTAACGACTTAATAACAACAACTTTAAAAAAGCTCCCTTTGGGCTGCTAAGCTTTTACAGCTTTCCTTTATCTTGGGAAAACAGGCAGGGGAAGAAGGGGAGAGAAAACAGGAGAGGGGGCTTTAAGTTCTTGCATCTCTGTCATAGATGCTACTTGTAATATAGACCAGTTCTTTATGTGTTGAGGGATACTGAAAGTCCACACAAGTGTTTAGTTTTGTCCATAAAGAATCTAGAAAAAGAGAGAAAGATCAGGATGGCAGCTAAACTTTCAACTATTTACAAAATAAAATTACAAACCAGCATTCCAGCTTTAACAGGAATGACACGTTTATTGCTTTCTCTGTAGCAGTGAGAGCACTATTTATTGTCTCTTAAGGACTACATGGCAAGTTAACAATGCCTTCAGCTTTACACTAGCAAAAAAGAAAGCAGCTCACTAATGAACTGGCCTGCCCAGCTTGTTTAGGGGTATAATGATTTCTTAGTGGTACAGTACTCTCTGAGTAAGTATCTCCGGCTAGCTGAGTATATTAACACGTGGTATTTGATAAACTTTTTTCCCCAAAATTCTTTTTCTGAGGCTAGGGGCAATAGAGACTGGATTAAAACTGTTTAAGAGCTAAATCTAGCTAACTAATTCTAACTTCATTATACTGTTTTAAAATTCTCCCTATGCAGAAGAGATGCTGGATTTACAATACTAATCAAAAGAATGTAAGAGGTATCGAGGGTATCCACAGCCACAGTACTTCAGCTCCCCTGCGTTACTGCTAGTAACAACATCATGTTCTGTGGTCCCACACCTACCTTGCAGATGATTTGTCTGAGACTGCAGATGAGGCTTCCTTTTGGAGGTGCATTTCTCTTTGCTGCTGTTCCTGTTCTCTGCTGGTTTGGTCTGAGGAGGGTCATCATTCGTAGTCAGATATTTGAGAAGTTCAGAGCAGGGACGTCTTTGAGGCTTTTGCTGTTGACAAATGCTCTTCGTTTTATTGCTCCATGAATTCTCAGTCTTAAAACCAGGACATAATAAATAAAATAAAGTAAAATAAAAGAAAAAGCTAAAATTAGTGAGCTGAACCTTATCAGAATGGATATAGGTTTTCTGAAGAGATGAGATTTTCAATGAAGTGTTCAGTCTTAAGTGTACTAGATCTATGAGCTGTGAATAACTGTTTGCAGAACAAGGAAAGAAAATTACATTTAAAATTCCTAAATGACATTTATGCAGCTTTTTATTTCATTTCTCCTACATTTCTATGTTCCTACTCAGCAACATGTAACTAACAAGACCCTACAGCGCCTTTACTGGGAACAAAAAAATAAGCTGGTTTAAACCTTAATTTGCTGCTGATTGCTTGAGCCCAGAATTCACAACTCTCTTAAGTACCCCTAAACGCTCTGTTTTCAGTTACAGTGAATGGCAAGACAAACATCGTTTAATACTGCCTGCTAACAGAATTATGCCAGAGCCCCCATTCTATCCAATTAATGGCTAATATACATCTTTTGCCAAGAATCCAGTGTCATTTTTCTTAGCTCAGACAGTTGGTAAAATGGCAGTCCCGCATCCTGGAGTCAGTCATAAACATCACCAGCCCATCAGCAAATATTATCATAGCCCCTACTACTCTGTGTATCAATAGAGTAGGCCAGAGTAACAGACGGGGGACTACAACTGCCAAAGGAAAAAGCATAAATGAAATATTCAGAGCAAAAAGGAGCTCAGGTGATTTTCTGGCACCCAGTCTATAATCTGTTCACTTTTTTTAAAAGCAGTTGCAAGATACTAGGCAAATTAATGCAATACATACAGATCTATTGCTTGCTTGGTTGCTGAAAGCATAGAAGACCTTGTTATACTTTATCTTTCTTTTTTCCCTGTTACAAAGATTAAGTTTGTACCTTAACAACCACAGGGCTTGTTCTGATCCTGTGATTAGTGTTTGCATGGTTTTGTGTGCTGAGACCACTGCATTCATTGTAATTTAGCTGAGTGTTGGCTGGAGCCAGCAAGAGCTTCTTAAGCTACAAACACATCAGGGAAAGGGAGGTGGAAGAAAAAGAGTAAAGTTAGGCATCTTTATAGATTAAAATGATTTATCTACATTTTTGCATAGTTACTTAAAGTTAGCTATACCAATTCAGCAAGCAAAATACAATGTAATAGAAAGCAGGGCTTGATATTTCCCAGAACAGGTTTCATTTTATTCTGGCTTGGCAGCGTATTTCTGCTCCCTTTACTGCAGTATACTGCAGGGCAAGCGGAAATGACAGGGGTTTTGGATTTCTGAATCCATGGCAAAATGAAATTCTCAGTGATCTGTCTGACAGAAAAGGCCTCTGATCTAGACAGAGATGTTAACTTTAACAGACTAATGGATACAGTGTCAAGATGCAGGTACCTGGCTCTGCTCTCACAGAAGCCAGTGATAAGCGGCTTTCAGCAGATACAGAACCACATCTCAAACTGGTTTTACTGAGCAAAATGCGTGTCAGGTTTCACACACATCCTCACCCAAGGTTCAGTTTTGCCCTGATTAGCACTAAGCTGGTGCTTACTGGTCAAATCAATGTTAAAGGCACAAAATTAGCCCCACATCCCGCCAGACTCAATGGGTCTTTCTTCACAGATCACCAAAAGTGACATTTAAACACACATACAAAAAACAGCCCCAAGAAATGAAATACGTATTAAAAACCATTACCCTGACTTATCTGAGCAAAATGATAAGCAAAAGTGTCAGCCATTAGCACAAGAATCTCAAAACCAATCTCTTCAACACACTTGTTTAACAGATTGCCTATACTGGTGGGCTGTTTTCCCCCACTTAATTTTCAGTTCTTTACTTGATTTTCCTTTCCAGTCTAAATTAAAAGTCCAGACCTTACTGTGACTACATCATACCCATGCAGCGGGTAGCCAGAGGCACATCCAATTCCTGTTAAACAGTAGGAAGGGTTCTTACTAGAGACGGCTCTTCTGCCTCCTGAGTTGGAGGGGTGCCGTCGGGCATTGGCGAAGGGCTAGCGGCATTTTCGTTGGTCACATCTCCATCTGTCAGTGCATCAAATGAAGGCAATCCATCCTCATCCACGGGGATGCTGTCCAGCGTTTCAGTGAGAACGGCTAGCAAGTTTGCCTCGCTCTCTTCATCTATCTTCTGTGGGAGGGGACAAAACAAAAAGCAGAACCAGGTGAGAAAAGGATAAAGGTGATGCCTCTGAATGTGAAAAAACTGTCAAAACTTAGTTAAACCAGCCCTTCAAGCAGTAACCTGCAACAGAACCTGAGAAGATGTAATTAAGTGCAATAAAATGATCCATCTCTGCATTCAAGAGAAATCTTTTTGCACTTACAGTGTATTGCTCTGGCTTACTTTTCTTCAACAATTCTTTTTATTTTTTAATCAGGTGTGAACAATGGTAAGTAATCACCCAGGGATTGTATTACAGGATGCACCCAAGCTGCTGACACCTAATGATGGTGTCAGCCCAGGCTGTCTCTTTCTCTTTTCAACACTGAACACCAGCTAATTGACCTGACCAAATTACAAGAAACATAGAATAAGACAGCTAATCAGAAGACCAAAAGGAAAAACCAGCAAGATTTGGAAAATATTGTTCACATACATGGCCCCATGTAAGCAAGAAAAGGTTTTCCTTTCATACTTCTGGAAATCCTTGCTTCAAACTCAAACGAACAACTTCCCATTCCTGAGCCACCAGGGTTCACATTGTAAATGGAAAGCTCTTAGGGTTTCTTTTAAAGAAATGTATTAGGCAGGTTGCCTTTGAAGTTGTCCTTTTGAGTTATGTCATTTGAGTGCTCATTGTAACTATTGTATGCATTTATCTAATTCCGACTGCAATTATAAAAAGTAGATTAATTCCTAATCAGATGTGGCTGTAATGTTAATTTGTATTAGATATCTTATTTCAGCAAAAAAACTTCTTTTTGTCAAATTGAGTAAATTTAAATGCCTTCTGATTTTTTCATGAAATAGAGTCCCTACTGTATATTAAGGTACAGATTTTTTAGAGTACTGAGAGTTCTGAGGAGTAGAATCATGTGAAAATCATTATACTTATTTTTCAGAAAGATTGGAAATTGATCTTGACAGATCAATTATCTAGGATTCCTAGGCTGATCCTAGTGCTATTAAACTAAATGAAAAGCCTTTCATTGATATCAAATGGGGAGTTTTTCCACCAGCTTCAGAGTGGCTCATCACACTCCAGGTTCACTCTGTGAACAGGTTTCAGCTAAGTTCAAATCTCACAGTTCAAAAGTGAACTAGCAAGGAATGCACCAGTAAGAGGAACAAAATCAAGAAGCTAAAAAAGTCAGTAACAAGACATTGCCACTCACACCACAGAAAAACACAGTAAAAAAATCAAGGGAATCTGCATATCCCCTTAGCAGCAGTTTTTTCAGTAATTCTTTTATCTACCAGCCTCCGAACAGAGATGCTCATAAACCACCCAGATAATTGCTCCTGCCAGACTTCTCTGCCAAATCATACCTCATGGCTTCTTACAGAAAAACTCTTGTCTTCGAGCTAGAAAGCTACAGCAGAGCACAAACTGGTCTGGTGCTTACAGCATCATCCCCAAGAAACAAATAAACACTCAGGCAAAGCTAATGCTAAGGAGAAGCATTTACTTAATAGGCCAAAAGGGGCTTGGTCACTGAGAAAGAGTCCAAGTTCCTGTATCTGGTGATTTCCACCACACCAAGCAGACATATGCACAGTGATCATTCAGTGCTGTGATCATTCAGTGTGCAGAGGATAGAAATAAGCTTGGGGGGAGCCACCTTGCAAATGAAACCATGCCCCAGTTCCAGCTTTTCACTGCCACTTTTTCAGATGAAAAGAGGAAAATTACGGTGCCACTTCTAGGAATGTACAAAAATTCGTTACTGGGGAAAAAAAAAAGCACTTTGTAATGTAACAAAGCACTGACTTCTTTTCCAGTGGCATTTCAAGCGCCTTGCAGGTGGTGAGGATGAACAGCGGAGAGAGCTAGCCCTCAGCCCTGGGGTGGCCATGGAGGGGACTGGCTGCCTAACCCCCAACCCCACACCAGGAACTTCTCCAGCAAGTCTAGCTGGTGTGGCTCACTGATGAGCCTTGCAGCTTATAAAGCTGACAACAAAGCTGGAAGTATTACTATTTCTAATTGGGAATGCCTTCTTTAATAATAGCATGCCAGAAGAAACCCTGATATTTGCTGTTAGCTGCTCAGCTCTTGTGCTTTAAACAGACATTCAAGTGCGCTGACATTCAAGAACAGAAAGTTGAGTGGACACCAGTCCTCATCACAGCAATTTCAATTAGTTTTGTACAAGTTTCAACATTTAAACACCCCAGAGAAAGCAGAGGATGTGACAAAGAGGACTCTCTTAAACAATTAATGTCACTTTCCATTATTGCTTCAGTCCCAATTTACAGAGCAAATAAATCAAAGTCACCACAGATGAAACACACTAGCTGGCTAACACATGTCTATTCACAAACGACATGGCAGCAGGAACACATTAGTCAAGAAAATGACATTGCTAGATAACCTTTTAAAGGTTTAACTATGCTATTGCTCCTAATTGTCCTAAATTACTGTTTATAAAGAAACACAATTATTAGATACAGCAGAAATAGTGCTGAGGGGAGATGTGGAGGGAGAGATGGCCGAGTACATCAATGTCTGAGCAATAATCACTGAAGCAGCAGCTTTCTGCTTTGCTGTCACAACCTGAGTCTTGGTGTTGACAGCACTGGGGAGAAGCAAGCCACAGCCAAATGCAGGCTCTTTTGCGGTTTCCGCACTATCACCACAGAAGTTCACATTTCAGACTGGCATCCAACCTGCTCATCACACAGTCTCAGTGCATCAGGAGAAGCTGAGCACCTTCAATGTCCACCGAGGTCAGAGGATGCGCTGCGTGCTCTCAAGAACTCACTCCCCCATGTCCCTAACTTTCAAGCAGGAACACAATGAAAAGGTTTTCTTTTGTCTAAAGAAGGTGATCCTAAGCATTTAGACCACCTAAATGAACTACAGGTTGTAAGGAAAAGGGGTGGAGGAAAATTATGAATGTAAAGCTGCCGGGCAAATACATACAATTATTAAACACTTAAGAAAACAATTTGTAGCAACTGCATCTTGCTAACTAATGGGTCTTTTTAATGCACAAGCAGTTATGCATCACTTCCCAGCCATACTGCATGAACTTCTCAACATCCTTGGTTGTTAGCTTAACACAAAGACATCAGAGCCAGAGGTTTTTTGACCCCTGTAAACTTTCACCCTGCTGAAGAAGGCAAGGAGCCCAAGTATGTCACTGAATGCAGAAATGCTTCCACATTTCTGACGGCAAAAATTTCTAGTGTATCCATAATGGCATCAGCTCTGAAAAGAAGTACGATTTGGCACTGGTGTTACTGTGGTTGGATGAATGCAATGGGGAAGGCTAGCTAGTGCTGTAAACTGCCAGGACACCAACCAGTATTCAAAAATAAGCAAACTAGGAGCCTAAAAATGATGAAAAATTTCTAACTGTGCTCTTCTCTGCTTTTACATGTTTTGTTCTAATGCCTTAATATTTCTACAGCACTAAAAATAATTCTCTGTCTGAAAACACTTTATTAGTTGTGTAACAATCTTATTCTAATTGGGTTTCTGCCTTCAGTAAAATGTCTCCAGAGATATTCTCTCTTTGGCCAGTGAAAAGCTATATGAAATGAGTTGATAATTTACCCACACAAAGGTATTTAAATCCTCTACCCCTGATAATTCTTTCTCTTTTGCTTATTCTGCCTATTGATGGAGCCAGTGCACCTCATGCTTAATATTTTATGTCTGTAATACCTGTTACTTGTCGGCAATCCCATTGCAAAGGCCAAAGACTGAGCTGTAATGGAGACTAAGCCACCTTGTCTTTCACATGCATCCCTTTAGGGTGCATATATTGAGCAATGTTGTATTTTTTCCTTAGCATTTTCTTTCTTGAAAAGTTATGCAAAATTTTAAACCCAATGTCATTACCATCACCAGTCCCTTCTTGAAAACCTTGAGGCCAGCGTGCAGATGTCCTGACGTGGGACTCTCCTGTAGCTCTCCCACATTCAGCTGGTATGCTCAATCCCATCATTTAGAAAATCTTTTCCAAATATTAATAGTACCTGCAGCATCTCCCATCTGGTTGATTTCCCTCCACCTAATCTGAGATTATTACATGCACAGCTTTTTCTAACTATCTCAAGGAGTGAGATCAGCTAATAAATGATGATGCTCTAAAGTTTCTTTACTGATAATCTGAACAGTGCAGATTATACTGAAAGATCTGTTCATGATTCATGCTGAAAGATCAGGGTCTAAACTACGTGTTCAATCCACAGCCCCAAGAAGCTGGGAGCAGTGGCAGCTTGCCATATCTTTGTAAAAAGCCCAGGAAACTTTGGGACAGATCCACAGCTGGTAGAAGCTGTCACCACTCCAGCAGCCCAGCTTGGTAAGCAATTCAGAGCAGCCAGGTGTACACCTCAACACACAAGGGATCGCCATTTCAACATATCGACTCATTTCTCCTCAGTAGCCTAAGATCTATTCATAGCACAATTAACAAAGAAAAATAGAAGATTTTCCTCCAGCTGAAAATATCTGAGTGATCTAAAAATACTAATACATTAATTATGGCACTACTTTCAAAAGCACAAAAATGACTTGTGAGCACATCTGGGACACATTTTGGAATAAGAATGTCCTTAAGATTCACACCACTAGGAAAAATGAGGGGTAAAGATTTGCCCTTTTTTGCTCATAGGGATGCAGAGGCACTAAAAAGCTCAACACCACCACACCAGGCCTGAGAACATCCTGTCAACAAACATGCAGGAGTAGAGGCAGATGGTGTCTCAGCCCTGGCCCCTAAAACCAAGCCTGCCCACCTGAGGATAGGAAGCCACAAACTGGGCAGAAGCACAGGGAAGGTAGGAGGAGGGAAGGAATTAGAATGCAAGCTGGTCTTCCTGCTCCTGCCAGTGAAAAAAGAGAGCTGAGATCAGGGACGGTGAAAGGGAAGAATTATAGCCCAAGTTTTGCCTTTTCTGGAGCAGAAAGAGCCAACCTGCCACAGCACTGGAACAGATAGTGCTGCCATGGTGATTTTGTAGCCTTCTCCATGTGCTGCCCAAAGCAAGAGCCTCCTTCTTAACTCAGAGCTGGCCATACCTGGCACTGTTTTCTCCCAAGGCCAAACAAGAAATCAGTGGTCCAACTGGAGAATCACTTGTTCCACCCTACCTGCTCACAGTCAGTCCCATGCTATTATATATCTTGAGAAGTATTTAAGCTTTTATTTTATTGTTCAACTGCTTTGCAAATCCTTAGGCATCCTGTGCTGTCCTACGGTAAAAATCCACATGATGCATTTGCATTAGAACGTTTTTCCAAGGTCTGTTAGTCTGGTCCCCAAGAGACACTCCCCTAATTGAAATGCTTAAGTCCAGAGCTATCAATTATCTTTAAAAACAAAATGGAGTCCCACTAGGAGAAAATTACAGCCAGGTTTCTTTATATGTAGTAGAAATATGGGGATTAATTATCATCACCCCTGTGCAAATGCCTTTAGGGTATGGGAAGGAAAGAAGTTATATCCTCTTGAAGGAGAAAGCTATACTCACACTTTTCACATAGACCTGTAGGCAAAGACCACTCGAACCCTGAGCCTGCCTTCTGATTTTGGCAGTCCCATTGCCCAACATATGGACCACGTATATGTATCTCATCTGTAGGACCAACCACACCACTGTATTTATGTAACAGCTTCACTCCAGATGGATTTCTGGAGGTATGGTACAGACCTGAAGCAATATGCTGTGCCATCCCACTCTCCCTCCGAACGATGCTAAATAAATAGTGTAATTATACACAATGCAGGTACTGCAATACTTAACTTCCAGAGCTAGGTCCCTGGAGTGGAACGAACTCCCAGCATTGCTACCAGGGACATTACTGCACAGCAGGAACGACCTGTGCAAGGTCTGCAGGCTGAAGGAGATGGGAGCACCCGCAGCATTCATTTCTCCCCTCCCTTCTCTAGGGTATAACAACACTGAAGTAATAATTTATTATTATTCATATACTCAACATGGTGTATATTTCTAGTCTCAAAAAGCTATCATGTTTAATCTTGGTAACTGATCTCAGGTTACTTTCTCTCTGAGAGACCACACTCATAAAATTTCCATCAAGTGTCTGGGATTAAAGATCACAACACAAAACCATGACACAGGCCATTCGCAAATACAGTCTTTAAGACTGTGCCCTTGATCACCTGAAGTAATGCTGCCATAGCTCCTGTGAGACGGACTAATTTTTCAGGTGAAAAATCTAACCTTTCTGCTCTAAGCTAACCATGTCAGTGTAAAAGAGCTTAGTAAACATTATTCTACCAGAAAGTTACTATTTTTTTTATTACTTCTAATGAATTGTTGCAGTTCAGAAGTTTCTACTAAACTGCAGAGATACTGATTAATTTATTCATCTCACAAACTGAGGATCCAGCTAGCAACCTGTAGCTCGTTTTACATCTTCTGACCAAAATTCATTCATGTTTTGTGAGCCATTCTAATGCCATTTGTATAGACTGTATTCTTCTCCTCTATGACAGTAATCTTTGATTCGGGGGAAGAAGCAAAACAAAAAATCACCTGAGAGCAAGCTATCATGCCATTGACTGTGTTAAGGGGACCAATAAGATATTGCTGTGCTGGAATCACTGCACTGGTGGTAGACCCAATATCAAAAATTTATGGTAATTGAAACCACAGAATCTTTGGAAATGCAGTCAATTTGACTCAGTATCAAAAGGTCACTCTATTCAATTTATACTTGATGCTGAGCACAATATTGAGAAAACACCTGAAAGCAAATCATCTTATCAGCAGTTTGGGCCTCAACATTTACTGACTACACAGGCTAATTTGCTGATTACTGAATAAATGCATTACCTACATTTTGGACCTGTTTAGCTCACCAAAGGGGCTTTTTAACTTGTATAGTACTTGACACTGTAAAAGTATTACCAAACCCCTTACCAGGAACTGCATGTCCATAAACACTGAGGCACATTGCGGATAAACTCTGATGCTGCCTTGCCCAGTGCCAGGTAAGACCACCTGGTTTTCATGGGTCAGAAACTGCAGCAGGAGAAGACCTGACATGTCTTGTCCAGCCTGCAGCAGGCTAGGTCAGGGCAGAGCTCCACATCGAAGCAGAAGTCTGTCTATGTCTAAGAGCAGGGGAAGGGCAGAAGTGCAAAGGGGAGGAAGAGCTTCATGAAGAGACATAGTAAAAAGAAAGGCTGGGAATTTCACTTTGCAAGACGACCAGAGAAGCAAAGGAGGAGGTGAAGTTTTCTTGCTGCCAGCACTAGCGGGGAAGCACAGGTGACGGAGGTCATAGGATGGGCATCCTGAACCACACGAATAGCTCACTGCCTGAGGTGCAGGAGGTTACGCAGCCTGCCTCCCCAGCCCACCACCCTGGAGCAGCACATGGCACCTCACATCCATCCTCACTTCCCCTTTTACAGGCAATCCTTCATGCACATGATAAAGTCCTCAGCAACAACCCAGACAGAGATTTGTAATTATTATTACACACCCAAACCACACAGGAGGGTAGAGAGTTACAGCTCCTAACCAAGGGCCTCAATGCAGAAGAGCTCTGACGGGGAATGGGTATTGCAGAAAGATGGAAGCGGGGCGGAGGGGAAGGCTACATGCTACAGCGTAAGATAGGGAAGACATCTGGGACTCTCCCCATTGCAGAGCTTTCAGCAACAGCGTCAGCAGTATTTCAGTCCAAATATTCAAACACTGCCTGCTCGGATTTATTTATTTACTTGATTTATAGTACATGCCCACACTAATCTCTCTGTGCACTGACATAAAATTTTTCAACATTCATACACCTTTGTTAGGCAGCATGGCGTGTTCTGAGTAAAAAAAAGAGCTACATATATTTTGCAGTGATTATTTCATACATGTAATTGATGTAAAACCTTCTTTTTACTCTTGATAATGACAGACATCTCTAAAAAAATACACGTGAGTGGTAATATAGACCCTTTCTTTGCAAACTATGAAGCATAATCTTGTCGCTTTTGTTCATTCTGTGTTTCAGTGTTGCATTTGCTTTAGCTTTAATTATATTGGATGTGTCAGGATGCCTATCATAATCCCTACTTCTTTCTAGAGATTTATGACTCTACACAAATATAAATTTCAGGGTAAAATTATATACAATATAGCAGAGAAGCATTTACATACAGTTTTTAATTTTGTTCTATTATGCAGAGACTGGGTTTTGTGCAAATGGAACACACACTCAAAACCTCCTTTTTAAACCACAAAATATGAAACTTCTATCTGGTGCTTTTACTCTTAGAAAATTGGAATTTAATTTGACCAGGAAATTAGCATTTGTAAGGAATCAAGTTCATTAAATGCTTTTTATGGTGTTTCAATTTTTTAGCGTGTTCAGCTTCATCAAACCTACCACTATGCCTGTTGAACAGGTACAACAAACACAAGTCATGTCTCACAGGAAGAAAAACACCAGTTTTTCTTAGACCTGCGGCATGCATGGATTAGTACATCATTAATACATCTGGGCTACCTATCAATTTTTATTGTGTTCTAACTGGATGGCTGCCATCTGGTCTGAGGTGGCTAAAACAGTTTATTCAGACACAACACAAAAACATGTTTACAAGGCTAAAGATGCATTTCTCTATTTCTTTTACCTATGTAATTATCCTCCTGTCTTTAAGTGTCACAGCAATAGCTCCACCATCCTCCTGGTATGTACCAGCAGTCATGCTGAGTGACACATACCATTTAGAGAGGTGGTTTAGCTAGATAAACTAAACAGAGATAGTAGATATTAGCCCTAAAAAACCCAAGGAAATCACCACAAAGAGGAAAAAAAATATCTTCAGATATGTACATTCTTAATGAGCTAAAAAAGTTTCAAAAAACCTCAAAATATCTGAGGAGGTGCTCAGCTGAGAGAACACCCCAAGTACCAGTACTGTGAGTATCCTTGGCTAAAAGCAGTAAAAGTCTCCATTATAACAAAGCACCAAGTGAGAACATGGGTATGCCACAGTAAGGAGGGTGCTAACACGTAAAGGGTTTAACACAGCACAGATCACAGGTGCATTTTGCCAGGCTTTTCAGTTCACTTTTACAGTCCCATGAAAACAAAATGTAAGCTTGTCCCAGCAGGCAAATAAGCCCTTGCCTCAAAAAGCAGTGACTGAGCAGTGCATCCTGGTAAACCCCTACACCCACTGAGGACAATGAGGAGATGTGTCTGAATTTTCTGCCAGTTAAACATGTGGATTTGTTTAGATGCCTCATAATATACTTAACTATGTATTTCCTTGATTTGTCACTAGGTGATAAGACTTTAATGCTCTTTCAATGCAATTTTGTGTATGCGAATAGAATCATGAACTAGAGATGGTGATGTTAAACCAGAAAATATTAAAAGAAAATAAAGATCAGAGAAGAGCTATCTGTTGCAAAGCCTCCTCTAGAGAACATCCACTGTTGGCTTGTTTCTAGGTTTCCTGGCACTCAATGGTCTTCACAGATAATGTTGATAAAATGGGGTTGACACTAAAATGTATAACTAATTTGCTAATTTACACTAAGGCTACCCTGTTCATTTACCTTCAATCAGCCTAGCAGAGTTACATAGTGCATGCACACTGTGATGCACACTACAGTTCCCACCGCAGTTGCCTCTCTTTTATTTATTTCTTAGTCAAAACTGAATATATTGTTCATTTTCTGCCCATCTTTTAACAATGTGTGTTCCTGATCATCAGCCCTCCACCTATACGATGAAAAGACTGTCTTTTTCTTTGCAAGGTACTGATGTTAACCAGCTCCTTTTTCATCAGGAGTGGTGAAAATCAACCTGGGCATTTATTTTGCCCTCTTTAGAAAAGACCCATAATAGGCAGTCAAGTCCAGTGGTAGTTATCAATGCACTAAATATCATTATTAATTAGGCCATAAATTCCTTTAGGCATCAACTTTCCTTTTCTTATGTGTTCCCACAACCCTTTCACAACAGTGTCCTGATTTACAATTGGGTTTGAGATGCTGCCACAGTTCCTATAATAAATAATTTGGGGTACTTCTATTTAATCCTGCTAGTAACCAAGAGAAAAGGAACTTGGGCCCAGATGTTCAGCTGCTGTAAATTAGGGTCTCTCCACAGTTTTAACAGAGCTATGCAGACTTACACTAGCTGGGGACCTGGGCCTCTGTTCTTTGGGTATGTTGATGATCAAGCTGAAAGCAGCAGCTCCCTGCATACTTTATCCACACCAGCATGTCCTGGGACTACCAGCAGTCCAGCCAGAGACCAGTAAGGTCTAATTCTTCCTCCCTATCAAATGAGTTCTGCAGGCAAGCACTACATTGCTACAACTGATATAAGTTTAAAAGTGGCTTGGGTTCATCTTGCCTACACTGTGGTAGATGCTGTGCTCACATTCCTTACTGGAAATGCACTGATGTATTTGTTCATGTCGAGCGCATCTTCAATTTAAAAGTTATCCCTACTGAAGTTAACACAAGTTATAATTTGAAACTACGCAGCTGCTAGATGCACAGCCAAAACCCCATGGGATGTGCCTAACCCCAGGAATAGTAAGTAAATTGCAGCCATCTGACTACTAAAGCAGAGGTGGGAGCCTGCAGATCACTGGCTTTAAGACAGTCTATGCTTTCCTGACTCAGTTGGTCTCCCTTTGTATCAAAATATTTTGCCTTGCTCTATCAGCACTCAAAATGGGGGGGAGGGAGAGAAAGAGGAAGGGAGCTATGGACTGGAAGCCCAAGATGAAAAAGCTGCACTCCTGATCCAGTGTCCTGGGAAGAGAAAAACGACTTAAGTGACACTTCTGGGGGCAGAGGCTGGAGCTGCTACCATTAACCGAGGCAGCATGACCTGTTTCTACCTGTTTCAGACAGGACAGGATACTGTGCCCAAATCTTGCTCAGCTGTTTGAGAGTAGCGGGTGGGACCACTAGTGTTTAGGTAGCAATAAAATCTTGTTTTGTAAACATACGTACAGATCACACATACACACCATGGGGAAAGGTGGGGTAAGGAAAGGAGAGAGAGGGAAGGGGGCAGAAAAGAAAGTAAACATGGTTGTGCTCCTCCCACCCCCCATATTAGGGGGGACACTGTAATTTCCAGTAAAAAAGAGCTACCTGTAAGTGAGTGTTGCAAAGTTTTATCCACTTGAAGCAGCAAACCACCAGTGTGCAATGAGCACTGCAGCGTTTTACAGCTGCATATGGCCTTGCCCTCTATTTCAAAAGAAAAGAGTGCCCCAAACCCGAGTGCCGGCAGCACAGGGAGCGTAACGCCGACCCCAGTTTGACTCCCCTTGGATTAGAGCAGCACAAACCAAGCATCACCCAGGGAAGTCAATGGAGTTAAACCAGGACAGATTAAGCGTAATTGAGAAGCAAATCAGGCCCTTTGTGTCTGCCCTTTTTCTTCCCTGAGAAAAACTACATACATTCCTTTTTCCTCAGACACATCGATAGCAATAGCCTAAACTGCCCCGACTGGGTTTCACCAGTGGCAATGCAGAAATAAACATTTCCATTAGGCTGGGTCTATAAAATCCTCCTTTCGCTCCCATGCTTCTACACATTTCCAAACAGCCAAGCCTGACATTTTGGTCTCTGACAAGCAATGCTTAATAGTGGGACATTTGGAAAAAAAAAAAAATCTATACAAAGAAAGCTCTTAAGACAAGATAGGCTGAGCGTCTGCACCACAAATGGTTTGTTTTAGCTATCTCTCTGCCTCCTGTAAGACGGAAATCAGACAGCTTACTGGCTTAGCTTGTTAGGCCAGGTTAAAGGGATGCAATGCTGAAAGGCTCTTACAGAAGCTTACCCTTGAACTAAAAATAGCAGGCACTAGAGAATTATCTTAAATACTACCAAACTTGTTCTGCACTGTGAATGCAGATAACTGTAATATGTTTCCATTTTTGGTAGTTTTAGAGCTTTTTAAAGTTCTGCTCGCTTTAGCTGACTATTTAATTAGTTTCTGATTCTATTTGCCGCTTTTTCTCTCAGAGATATAGCCTGAGGGGTACTTTGCCTATGAATCCTTTGTATTTAGCAGCATTGCTATTGTTAACATCTAATGAGCTGTTGGATTTGCCAAACACTCAGTATAGGTACAAACACTTCTTTGAAATATAAATGTTTAACACATAGCAAATAGCAAATCAAAAGATACTGTAACGCGGCGTCCTCACTCCCTCATTGCGTGTGTCATCAAAAGAGAGTAAAAATAAAAGTCTGCTTTATTACATTTAATTCTGAAATTCCAAAATGTGTATCCGGGAGAGACATTTTTAGCTCACTGCCTGGGACTTTGTAAGAAAATTAAATTATTTTTGGTACCATAAGAGGACTTGCACATATGGGCCAGGCTCCATGGTCTGACATGGTTCCCTGCCAACCAAACAGTGGAGCTGTCAGTGTTTTCTTTGGGGTAAAACTGCAAGACTCTACAGTCTTTAATGAAGCCACTTCATCTTTCAAACATACAAAATTTTTGAGGCTACAAGTGGTTCTCTTTACATAGTCTTCAGCAAAATTGATCTGTTCATCTGCTCCTCACTGAAAACCATGACAAGGTATCAAACCCAGGAAACCCCAAAGCAAAGCACAAATGTTTTCCATCTTTACATACGTTTCACTTGTGCTACAGTCAGTCTGAAAGACATCACCACAGGAATCAGTCATGTGGTGTGACATCCCTGCTGCTATTGTTGCCTCAACTCTCCGCACTTCTGTAGGTAACACCACCATGGGTACTTGCTGTGTGATCTCAGATCAGGAACATCGCAGGATTCAAGCAGCAACTGCCTCCACACTGCCCACTGTCTTCCATACCACATCCCAGGTATTAGGCAGTCTTGGCACTAGGCTGATTGCCATAACAAAAGTACGAAATGGAAACTAATAGAAGCATGTCTTTTAAGATGTTTCCCAGATATTTTTTCCTTCCCTGGTTTTACTGCAACTTTTCAGTATGAGTCACTTTTAAAATAATTTTAAAACCCCACCTTGGTGAAGGCCAACTTCTAGATACAAACGCTGGGCAACGTCAACCTAAAACCCAACCATGCAGCTGAACAGAAGTTCCTTCCCTTGCTGGGCAGGTGTCACATCCGACTGCCTTGGAGCTGGCAGAGCCTGTCCTCTCAGACACAATTTTTCTTCAACTCTGTTTTCAGGATGAGAAATGTTTTCACTCTGAAAGAGTGGTGGAATTCACAGATTCCCTCACCAGATATATACCTAGTGCCTTTATAAGCTCACGCATAGTGGCATAACCTAGCCACATGTCTTGCAGCTGCCATTAAAACCCTCCATATGTCTTCATTTGGGAAGCAAGTTTTCTTTTCGAGTCAGGAGTTAAGTTCATGGCCTCTCTGTCAAATAAACAACATGTCTGTTGTCACCTGGCTGCTGAGCAAGCCCTGTCTTTGAAAGTGTGCGCTCAGTGATTTTAGGCATCTATTTCTCAACCTTTCGTTTCACAGCCATGCAGCAAAAATAAGGCTCCATCTTCATTATGATGATTAGCATTACTACCCATCTCCTGCAATTGAAGTTTCTCCTGGTTAACTGTTACTCTAGCACTACCATGACAACAACCTTATTGCACTGAATGATCTCCAGCCACATCATAAGAGAAAGTATCTGCAGAAAGTACTCATGGTCCAAACAGAAAAGACCAAGAAAGGAGGATTATAATCCTTGCTTTATAGCAGGGGATTTGATGTGCAGAGATTAACCAACTGCTTCAGGCCAGGGACTGCCCACAGGCATGATGGAGAGCAAGGCTCCAACCAGCAACGCCAGCCTCCCCTGTCCAGCAGGACACAACATTTCACAAGCACCAACAGTGCACACAGTCCCTGTCCCAAAGCACTTCCAGACGAGCTTCCAGTTGACAGAAGAGGACTGAAAAATGGTTGTCAAGAACATTGGGGAGCAGAGCCCTGAGAGGGCAGTGCACGTGGTGTCTGCAATGTCCAGCCACCTGCCAGACTGAAAGAGAGACAATAAAAGTTGCCCCCCTTTTTACTGTACTCTTTTTCCATCTTTTTTTTTCCTCTAGTGAACAGACTACACTTTCTGGCTATATTAATAGCTCAAGATCAGGGATCCGTTGTTAGGGGCCTTCTGAGCTGAAGTGACAGCCTGAGATGTGGCACTCATTTGCAGACTTTTGTATATAAGACCATGTCATCTACCACAGCCTGTAAAGGTCATTACAAAGTCTGTAGGAAGTCAGACAGCAGTGATGGAGAAAGAAAGTGTTTTTGGCACGGGATCAGGGATAAAATACTTTCTCAAAGGCATTTGTGTGATATCAGGCAGAGTGAATTGGAATTAGGATGAGGAATCGTGCCATTAACACCAGCAACAGATTAAGTCCTGATGATTTTCCTTGTGCATGAGGTGTGAGAAGACAGGCTAGATAGTCTATGTTTATTGAAGCAAGAAGGTTAGAGATAAGATATAATCTAACCAAATCACGCAATGCAATTTGGGAAGATACTCAAGAGTTCCAGAGTCTGAATTAGCAGGTTTGTCTAATACCTATAGGTACAATTACTCCCTGACACAAAACAATTACTGGATTCCAGAGTGGGAGAACATCAGCTGAAGTGGCCCCGATCCTTCATTAGATGAGTAGCTTTCAGGATTAGAAAGGACAATTGCACATATCCAAAGAATAAGGGAGGTAGGTATCTCCAGGAATTTTGGAGTGTACCAATTTGACACTAGGAGACACATTTTCTTTGCATAGAAAAAATTCAGATGGATTCAAACATTTAAATAGCAGTCAGCCACATTTTATAGGTTTTCATTCCAAGTCTATGAGCATTTTGACTCCTTCGCTATTATGCCACACTATTGTCCTGCCATCTTCCTCACACACACAGCTTATTTTGCTAGGGTGTCCCACAAGGGAAAGGTTTGGCTTACCAGTTACCAGTTTCAATGTTAAAAGTTTAGTACCAAACAGAACACTTGCAATGAAAACTGAAGCCTTGCAAAATTTGACTAATTTCTCATCATAAAGCCTCCCGACAGAACCTCAGCAAATTTATGCATGGTTCCTGTGGGATGCAATGAAAGCTGCTCTTCTTTTTTGAGGTCATCCATGCTCAACTCTTAGACTTGACTCTCTAGGAGCAACAGTGATGAGGGCTAATC
Organism: Nestor notabilis; assembly: GCF_000696875.1. NCBI lineage: Eukaryota > Metazoa > Chordata > Aves > Psittaciformes > Psittacidae > Nestor > Nestor notabilis. The sequence continues at coordinate 22,546 of NW_009910270.1, forward strand.
TGGACTACCTCTAAATCCCTGCAACTTGGATTTTCACAAAGATTTGAATTCCTTTTTTAATTGGGTATATACCAGTAAGGTTAGGGAGAGATTCTGAAGAAATAACAGTACATGATGAGTCTTGACTGGAAATGACTGGAGAATATAACGAAGTTATGGACAATACTGTTGAGGGACAACTTCCTAAGAGCTCTTTTAAAGCCTGGTTTTCGTGAGGAATTGGGAAAACCTAGCAGCTCTGTTAAAAGGGATAGAAGGGCAATGAATTCTACTGTAGGATGTCTTCTTTTGCTGACTCAGTGAAGACACATTTGTCATTCAAAGACAAATTAGAAAAGGGCACGGATCTTGCTACATAGATGCTCAGTCTCAGTTATCAGCCAGGTACAGGCAGCTTCCAGCACATCTACCTCCAAGTGCATCAGAAAAAAAGGCAATCTCTTCTGGTGGATGTGGACAGAACGTCTTTGTCCAAATTTCAGTTTGAGCAAATACTGCAAAGCGGTTTAGCACAGGGAGGATTTGTCCCTGCAGAAATTGACACAAATTCCTTTAGGACAGGGGCAGCCACCCCAACCACATAGCTGGGATTGCCAGCAGATAGAATTAGGAGAACTGGAAGATAACACTGTGGCCTAATGTAAACTCTTAAATCTGCTGTAAACAGAGCAGTAACATTGGCACACAATAAAACTGATATCTGTCATTGCACTCCCAGAAGCAGGTGTAGGGAAGG
>NW_009910270.1:23312-41242 GCF_000696875.1 Nestor notabilis
TGTTCATCCCTGTGAATTCAGGTTGGGGAAAAAAGCAGTCTGACAGAAGCTGTAGGAAATAGCTGATTTTTCAGTGATGGAAGGCAAGTTTCATCCTAGGAGCTTGCCTATTCCCTCCTAGGAGTGATAGCCTAGGAGGGAATAATGGCAGATCAAGTGGAAGGGTCCACTTTAAGGTTCCTGCTGTGTGCATGGTACAACTTGGCGTAACTGGCTTGAGAAGGCAGCGTTCCTGGATGTTTCAAGCTGGACTGACGTAAAAGCTCAGTAACCACAAAAGCCATTTTTCTACAAAGTTTCTGACATGCCTGCTGGGCCAAGGCACATCTCTAAGAACACATATACACAATTTTCAAAAGCACAAATTAGGAAATCAGAACTATTACAGGCTGAAGATTAGGGATAGGTCTTTTTCATTCTTTAGCTTTGGGTGTAAAAATCAAAGTTTCACAAGTCTAATCTTGTGAGAGACCCAGAAAGAGAACAACTACCTCTGCACAGCAAAGGGCTGCCCCTAACAAGTCCTCTTGGGTCCAGACTGGGTCCACAGAGAGGCAGTTCAAGTGCATCTGGACTGCGCTTACAGAGCTGCAAATGCTGGGACTGGGGTGTAAGGCGGTGCTGATGTTGCAGCTGAGAATTAGCCCTCCATGGCCTACTAGCTCTTGACCATACTGGACTTGAACTGACTCAGTGTGGAGACCTTGACATGATTCCCACTCCCTGACCATGTCCCTGCCCATGGCAGGGGGGTTGAAATTAGGTGATCTTTAAGGTCCTTTCCAACCCAAGCCATTCTGTGATGCTAGGATCCCTGGTACTCCAGGCAAGTTCCCTGAGCACTCACAGCAGAGCACTCAAGTCTTGAACACCATTTGGGTCTGTACAAAACACAGACAAATAATCCTTCCTAACCAGTTCTGAAAACACAATGCAGAGACACCAGCTAACTCCGCAGAAACTTGCTGGGTACATTATAGTCACCTCTAGCTGGTAGGATCCCAGCTGACTCTTACAGGTTTACTCCAGTGTCCCTCCATCATTTTCCCTGTGCTCCTGCAGAAGAGGTTTGCTCTCTCTCAGAACACAGCCTAGGACAAACATCAATATTGAGTGAAAGCTAATAAATCCACCCACAGCACCCATCAGCACTATGCAGAGACATAGCAGGAGTTAGTTCTCATCTGGCTTGTAAGACCACTGTATCACAGCTGACAAGCCCTGTCTGACTAGTTAAAAAGGGAACAGAGCATCTTCCAAATGACAGTATTTCTTAACTTCTCAGTCTTTTTATTTTTTATTTTTTTTTGGTGGGGGGAGGTTTTGGTTGTTTGTTTTGGTTGGTTTTTTTTTTAATTTTTCCATTTAATTCTTCTTCTTAGGTCTGGAGATAAACAAGTCTCCATGTTGGGATGTACTACTTACAGCAGCTTCTTCCCAGGTTTAGTAGTCCCAAATTGCATCAACACAACTGAAACTTGAAGCTAGCATCTGCTAGCTGTGCTGAAGGTTAGAACTGTATTTCCTGGGCTGGACAAGCTCTGCAGGCTGTAACCACCTTCAGCTGGCTGGGAGGAAGAGGAGCCTAGTTAGACAGCAGCACTCCCAGGCCTCTGAAGGAAGAGTAACTTGAGTTTACCTTCCCTCACAAGCCCCTAGGATCACCTCTTTCCTTCCTTCACTACCTTTGCTCCTTCCAAGACTTCAGAATGTATACCATAAAACTGGGATGGTCACCAGTACGTACAAAGAGCCTATCCCCCTACCACAGGGGTTTTAGGCATTACCATGAAACAGGTAAATAAAGACTGTGTTTAGTAACTGGGGGGAGGGAGCCCAGCATCACAGCCAAGGAACCTGGCATGTCAGCTACTAAAAGGCCACATGGAAGTACTGCAATTAACCTTAATTCATGGTATGAGATTTTCAGGAGGGTTAGGTATCCAGTGACAATGTTTAAAAAATAAATGCACAAAGAAGTAATATGCTGCCAGAACTGTAACAAAAAGAATGCATAGAAAGTTATGCATTATGGATGATTTAGCAGTATCATAGATAGCACAGGCTCCAGCAAGAGGAGTGAAATCATCCCTATCTTCCCATTTGTCGGCAGAATTTTAACAAGGGGCTCCTGGGAGCTCTTGGGGGCTCCTCCATGGCTCAACAGACAAATTAACTCATCAAATGGAAGGTAGGGATGATTAACTAACAAGAGCCCCCTCCAGCCCATCACTGGCACATGGTTATTTCACCCAGATGGTGTTCACCTACCTGAAACTGGTAATGACAGTCTCGGATTGGATTTACAGAAAAACATAGATAATAAGGTGCTGCAAGAGTGACATGATAGGAGTTATTGGTCTGTGATGCTCTAGACTGTGCCAGAGGCAGCAGAGCTGTTTTGAAATGTTAGCCTCTGTTTTGTAACGTTATCCTCTCTGCCCGAGAGATTTCCTCTGCAAATGGGAGACTTGGTCTCCAGACAAGGATTTGACCTGACCCTTCCTATACGACAGTGGGACCAACAGCAAGGAAAATGACATCACATACAAGCAGAAGCAGTTTGACAGCCCTTCACTGGAAATGGATGAATGTCTTTGTAGTGTTAAGGACAGTGTGATATTTTCTTATGCCTTAGAAAAAAACCCCACAAGTTTCTCTGGCTTTTCTCCAGATGCAATTGAGGTGACAATTGGTAATGTTTTGCCTGGTATCTTCATACTAGTGTGAAGAGTGCTTTTTGGGCTTTTAAGGACAGTCAATATAGCCAAGAAAATCCACACCAGTCCTGATGGGGGGTGGGGGTGGGGGAAGTAAAGCAAACACAAAACCAGGAAAAGAATTTTAAAAATGCATTTTTCCCCCAGATAGGTAGAAATAAAAACTTATTGCTCCTCTTGTGCTCGCCTGGAGGGTCAAATGCCTTACCGGACACATCCAACCCGATGTCAGTAAGCATGCAGTTAGGGTTTCTTTTTTATTACAATAATTGCATATGACTTGTTTTTTACCTGACAACTTTAGAATTTCATAGGCAACAAGCCTATGAAAATGGACAGGCTAAGGACCTGTGGAAGCTAAGACCAGCCCAAGAGGTAGGTTTCCTTACATGAAAATTTGACATGAAAAGCTATGCCAGACTGAGAACACTCTTGACTGCCACCCATTTTCCTCTGAAAACTAATATTTGACCACGATGGGCTTCTTGTTACATACAGACATGCCTCCTGGAGAGTCCATAGTTCCTTAAGATTATAGAGTAAGACTTTCCAAATGGGATCAGGAACCCATTACCAGTCCTAATAAAGTGACAGCTCAAGGGAGGAGAAGCAGCAGCAGAGGAACACAGAAATAATTCCTCAACCTTCCACTCTAGGTGGTGCTGCCCGAGCAGGTGGGGTTGAACCTTACGACCTCCTGAGGTCCCTTCCCACCCCAACAATTCTGTGATTCTGCAAAGCCCTCCCCTGCCCCAAGCTCACTCTTCATCCTCTACCAGCCATAGTCACCCGCACTACCTGGCTGCCCACACCTCACCAACAAGCCCTCCTGAAGTGAAGACAATAGACCTAAGGTCCTCTTCACTCAGTCTCAACCCACAGGGCCTGGCAAGGTGGAGCACATCGTAACTAGGTGCACCTAGTCGGCTGATGCAAATAAAATAAAAAACCCCCACACCTGAATGCTAGAAGAGTTCTACACCTCTCATCATACCTGCTTTTCACTTAGGGTCACCGACTGCTCTGTGGAAACGTGCAGTGTTCTCACCAGTGCCAAAATCCCAGTGAGAAGTCTCACTCCCATAATGTTTATCACCTGCATTTTCCAATGCAGTTCCTGAATCGTTACGTCACTGCTTAAACAGCAACTTGGGAGAGCAGTTGTTGGGGTTTTTTTCATAAAGGTTTAAGACTACTTTCAGAAACAATTAAACAATTCTGAGTTCCCTCCAGAAGAAACTACCATTCCAGGAGAAAACTCCCGTTGTTTCTTCTAGCAGCTCTCTGGAAGCAGAACCTTCCTCTGACCAAACCAATCCTCCAGACAACCATTACCACCACCTTCTTGACAGTCATCTCCTGGGTGAGAAACAAGTTTTCCATCCAGTTTCTCTATTTTCAGGCAAGTGTATCTCCCATAGGAGAGATTTGAAGTCCATCAGACTACTTGATGGACTGCCCCTCCAAATCCCTATAAACACTCAGTGTCACTGAGCCCACAAGGAGCAGATATGGAGGCAGACAGAAGTGTTAGAGGTGTGCGAAGCTCCCTCTGCCCGTTTGACACCTCTAACCCTGTAACATGCTTGGAAGGGCTGATCCTCCTGAACTTCATGTGAGCAGTTCAGGCAATTCAAAGCTGTCATAAATCAACAAGTCAACAACACTCGCCCAAGGCTGCCACAGTGGTTCCTCACAGAAAACACTCTGTTCTTCTGATTATTGTCTTAGTGATTAGAAGTGCCCATTACGGACCAGCGCCCCATTGTTTACTGACAGTAAAGCACAAAAGCACAGATGTGTGTGAGGAAATGGAAGCATTATTCCGGTGCATCACACAGCTCAGGCTTCATGACAACACCAAAATCTCAATAGGTTTTGGTTTTGTGCTTTCATAAACAAAACCCAGTGATTACTGCATGTGGTAAAATGCACATGGCCCTTCAGACTCATCACCACCACAAAGTGCTAATTAATTTCTCAATAATTACTAAGCTAGGCTGTTGCTCCATTGTGTCAGGATGGAAAACTCAGCCAAAGCCACCAGCCCTGTGTTGTGACAGGACTGATTTCCACCAAGACCTGAAACCAGCCCCCTAGGCTGCGCATGCATTCATACAGCCGGAACCCTGTGCATGCCAGTGCTGCAGTCCATCACCTGCAAACACAGGCATTAGGAGCCTGTATGCACCTGCACAAAGCTACTGAAATAAAAACCAGGCACTGGAGAAAAAAAGGCCCAGAAAGCTGGCAGGGGCACTCCTCTAGAAAGGTTGCACATTTCTGGTGTATCTGTGTATTAACCATAATGCTACAAGTGGATAAGGTTTCACAGACACACATGCACACACAAACTTTTCCTTGTATTTTTCTGCTCACAGGGAAACAAATAGTTTGAGACAATTCAATACCAAAACTTCCTCCCTGCCACACACCTGCCCTGTGCAATTTCCTCCTCCTGACCTACACATGCACAATAGGTTAGTGGCACCAAGGAAAAAAAATAATTCCTAAATTAAGCCTTGCTGTAATTTTATCCTTCTGTAATGGCATGGGCCTGAGTTAATGTTAAGTGGGATGGGGCAGCAGAGAAAGAGCACGCCAGGGTTAAGATGGAGCATTTAGCAGCAATTAGCAATGATGCACAGTGCAAAAATAGCAACAATATAAAAAAAAAAAAAAAAAGAAAAAAGAGGTTACACTAGAAATAAAACCATTAAGGGAAATAAATTTAACAGTTTAGCCAATTAGCATTTGTCTAAGATAGGCAAACTTTCTGTGGCTGTTGTTAAGCAAACAGGGAAGAAAAAGCCGGAAGAATCTTATCAGGAATATTTACTTCCCACCAGCAACGACTCCGGGAGTGGTTTTTTTTTTCTAACAAAAGACAGAGCCACTGTCCCACTTTTTTGTGGCCCTCTCTGCAGTTCTAGGGAGAAAATATTTAGTTCAACATTATCGTAAGCTAGAATATGGCTCTATTTATGTGACAAGTTGACAACATACAATTTCATGCTTGTTGAACTGATCTGTGTTATATATTCACTGCGAATATTATGAAGACTCACCATTATAAATATGAAACAGTATACACTTATTCAAAATAACTCCAGCAGTAGCAATTTATAGCTCGGTTGTTTGTGTGCTTATGAAGTCCAAATGCCACCTTAAGAAACTGCATCTCACTAAAACAGATGTGGAGTGTGACTGTGACCAAAGTGGATTTAAGATGACCTCTGTGAAGGGAGGCTATTACATTTTTGTCTGTATGGCAGCTGACACCAGTTTGTATTTAGATATGTAGCCAGTGGGAACACAGTGTAACACAGTGTCCTCAAGGGCTGGTTTTAACCTGGGCCAAGACATTTGTCTAATGACCTAATTAGCTTACTACTGCTCTTGTGAGTGTTAGTCTTCCCTCTTGCAGAGAGGATAGGTGTTCAGCAGAGCAGAGACATGGTGAATATCTCAAGCCACGACTGCTCCAGGTGAAATATCTCCTTAATGGGAATGTGAAGGGGATCAGTTGCATTTTCTTGATTGTGTGCCTGGGGAATGGTCGCGGTGGCCTCGTACATCAAGCAATAAGCTCTCAAAGCAATTGTTTTTTTCTCATTTGGGACTTCTTTCCTGCCTGAAGGTTTCGACCAACACGCAAGGTTCTTGCATTAAAACAGAGATGTGTTTAGACAGTTTGTAGTTTGTCCAAGCAGGAGAGAAAAGGGAGCAGCAGCACACCTTGCTAACATGGTACAGAGCATTTGCATAAACTCTTTCCAATTACATAGCAGCTGGTTCGAGTAAAATAAATTCCACTTACTGCTAGAGCCTTTTTAAATGTCAGCATAGCTAGTCATAGATTATAGTTTACATACATCATCCCCATAGATGTAATGTTATTGTGCTGGTCTCCTATTTAGTAGATGCAGAAACCTGAGTCAGGCCAGAGACACTGGAAAAGGTAACTCATTCAAACACACAAGAAATGTGACATTGCTCCATCAGGAATATAACAATTCTGGCACTTTCACCCTGCCTCTGCTGTTTATTTCCCCTGGAACCGAGGGTCTTTCTCCCAGTCTCACATGCGGTTTTTATGATACATTGTTACCTTTTATTGTTCTTATAAAGTTTCCTACCCCAAATCTGCATCTTTTGCCTTTTATGTTTATTGTTGTATTAAACCTACAATGTTGTCTGTTTCCCTACTAAATCTATCTCATAACCACATACTGTACATTCATTTCTCTAGGACCTCAGTAGCTCTTATCTGTTTGCTTTTATGATCTCTTATGAACTGCTAGGAATAGCAATTTGCAGCGCTGTTTGTAAAGTCATCTCAGCCTGAACTCAGCCTTCCCCTTTTTTGCTATGCAGCGGTACTCTCAGCAGTAAAATCCCATTTGCCATAGAAGCACATCATTACAGGATGCATTTTAGAGGGACACAAGTTCCCAAGCACCCTACGTGTGCTTATCATGTAAAACATTCAATGTGTATGAATCTGAATTTCAAAACTCCTACTTATTAGAGCAGGAAACTACATGTTGATATGAGATGGTCCTGTGCTACCTTCAGATTCACTGATACGCTGCCCACTCTATGCTACTGCCCAGAGCTATTTAGTCTGCGCTCTCTGAGGCCTGAGACATGCTGCTATGCCATTCACACAATCTCAGTTCTTTTAAGCACTTTGATAAGCTTTATTCTGCCATTATACCATCTAGAACATTAAACAAAATGTTTAAGTTCTATGTTAAATCACAATCAGTTCCTATTAACTGTTCCAAACTCCTCATTTTTATCAACAGTTACTTTATTAAATCCTTAATAATATAGATGGAATAGTTAGTTAATTTGTGTGTTGAGCCATGGATGTTAATTTGTAAACATAATAACATACTGCAATCATTTGCATAATAGCATTTTAATCTTTTTAGTAAAAGCTGTAATTCCCTACAAAGTACGCTGCAGTAGAAACTAAGTGACTATTGGTAATAATAAAAAAGGCCTTAAAATTCTGATCCTATTATAGTGTTGGAACATACCCAAACTGCTACCATAATCTCTGAAATGTTACTGTTCTCTGATTTAGGTGTCTGTGTCAAGAATAAAAATGAAGTATAACTGGTAGCAGTAGACTATTTCCTAAATGTAATTTAGTATTCACTAAGCACCAGCACTTTGCAAATAGCTCTGAGGCTTTCCTTCAAAGTTCAGAGCTCTAGTTATGCATATTGTGTGAGGTACACCATGCAGCTCACCTCCAGCCTCTGTTGTGCTGAATAGATGGCTATGATAAATCATGCTGATTTGGCACTGAAGGGCATCAGCCATCAAGGATTTGACTACTATGTCTTTTTTTCCCTGAGATTATATCTCCTTGAACTGCCTGCCCTGGGCTACTAGTTTCAGAGAAAATTAAAAAGTGGAAAAAATGCTAGGGGAGGCCAGTACAGAAAGTCTATATAGGCTCAGCTCTCTGGAAACCCATTAACACCAGTCACAAGACTGGCAAAGAAAACATTGGTGGTTGTTTAAAAGTCAGGCCAAGTCATTTTACGCAAGATCTGGTAATTCATTAATCAATCTGGCTGCAAACCTTGAATGAATAACCTGAAATAGTGAAAGAGACTGGCAGCACCACAGAACACAAGGGAGTTTATAATATGAACCAATGCAAATTACCCTGGTGATGTTTAAGGCTCTCCCTTACCCCTCCTACCCTCATCATCTTCCTGATGCAAACCCTTCCAAATAAATAAGAAATCATTTATCTCCATGAACTTCCCTGCTGCCAGGGGCAAGACAGTATGCATTTCATTGTGTATCTCTTTCTCTCCCCAGATTCTCACTGCTTGTCATACAGTGTTTTTTGGCAGCCTACAATCAAACATAGTAGCCTATTCAGGCTTTCCAAATACACGGCACATAGCACAGTCTTGATAAGTAACCTGGACTACACCTATGCAAAACAATTAAAATAAAGTCATCAAACAGGAGCATCTTTCTGGAATACAGAGATACATAAGTAAATTAAATCCACAGAAGGGCAAGCAATGTGGGTTTTCTGAAGGTTTTTAAAGGCTAAAAAAAAATGTTCTGCTAAGTAAGAGAACACCACATTTGGAAATCTTTCTGATTTTGCACAAGTTCATTACACTTTAACAGTTATTGCCTATCCATGGGCTACATCAGTTCAGTTCTTTGTAAGCAATCCCAACAAAGAGATATATCCACCGTAGGTATCTTCTCTCTCCATAATGCTAAGCTTGGGTCACAAATAATTTTAGAATTGACTAACCTTACACGACAGGGTATGGTATATTTGAGGAAGCCTCGGGGACAACAGTTTTTGTGAACAAATAGCCTTATCACTCGTGCCACATCAAGTTGTATGGTTCATGTTTTCACATAGCATTGGCCTTGAAAATGAAAAACTAATAATTTTGGTTTTATGAAAGTAATCAAATTAATTTTTACAAACAGAACTTTTAAAAGCCTAGTTCTTCACAAAAGCAAAACATGAAAGTGAATGATGCAGTGAACCATCTAAATAACTGGTCTCGGGTAACTTGTTAACTATTTACTTGCATGAATCTGTGTCAATAGACAGTGCCCTGAAGGGCAAGAACTCCTTCATTTTATCTTTCCAGTAGTCAGAACAACAGGCAAAGAAAACTAGGTGAAAACCAAAAGTGATCAAGCTGTGATGGAAAGAAATCAACATATTCATAATACGCCTACATGCCCACACTGATAAGAAGAGCCTCTGTGCTGGGACAGATGGTACAGGCTTGATTCGGGACTAGTAGCGGTTACATTGGCATGTGAGTAGAATAATGCAGAGATTTATTAGGTGCGTCTGCAAAATATGTGTTTTAATACTAGGGAGAAGGGCAGTATCTCATCACACCTAAGCAGATGAGAGCAGGGATATATTCTCAACACTTACATACTATCTAGACTAATTGGACCTTTATCTCACTTGGCTTCTGATTGCTACCATAACTATTAATAATTTCTAGTCTATGAGACTCCCACTGCCACTGGAAGTGCCTATGCTCGTGGGTGCTTGGCTTAAGTGGGTTTCCAGGAATATAATTTGCAGAAAGCCTGAAAATACAAGCCTTTCTTAAAAACTGTGCCAGAGAAATCCAGGAACTTTGTAAAGGGCTTTTGAATACTAGTCCTCACCTACATGATGACCCTACCGTATCAGTACCTCAAAGGAGAGTGTGCTTCATTTAAGGTAAGGCTTGGCAATTAACTCTGTATAGCTTGTGCAATTAACACTGCTCTTGTACTTTCCAACGTTTGTTTGCCATTCTGGTTTTCTCTCTTTCACCCCAAACAGACTGTATTTCTGTTTTTGTATGACAAAGCCTCATCTAGAAGCTTAATTTAGATAAAACATACTACTCCCACAGTGACATGAGAGAAGAAAAAAAGGAGATAAAAAAGTAAACAAAAAATGTATTTCCTTTAAAAATAAAAGTCAATGCAGATGAATATGGAAAAATCTAGGTATTACCAAATGAGAAACTGCACAAAACTTCCATTCTCTCAGCTAAAACAAATAGTTCCTCGCAGAGTTTGTGAGATAGTCTCTGGAGGAAGAACACATCTTCTTCTGTTCTTGAGCACCCCCAGTTGTCACATTACAGAGTGGCAGAGGCAAGAAATAGTGCAAGGTATCCAGCTGCACGATGGAGAATGGGGACAGGATTAACGTATGGGAGGAGAAAATAACTTTTTCATTCCCATCTTCCTAGGCCAAGCAATGAAGAAATGTAAATATATGGCTCTATGAAGCTGAAAATAGTCTAATTTTGCACTGCAGTATTGCAGAATGCTATTAGAGCACAATTTGCCCCTACAGGTAACTTTGGGCCAAGCTGTGCTATGAGAGACAGTCATGCAGCCTGCAACTGAAGCTGGTGACTGCGAGGAAATCCAGGTTGACAAAGAGGACAACAGAATCTGTCTGATAGGAAAGAATCTAGTTCTGATCATGCCACTGTTTTTTCTCAGACGATTTGTATGCTCAGAGATGGTAGATGCTTAATTATATTACTTATGTGGAACTTAACACTTTGAAAGTCTGCATCTTCAATTGATTTTTCGAAAAGGAAAATGCCTCTGCATTTGGTTTTTGATGAATGCAGAAAAACACGTCTCCTCAGTTATTAAAAAGGCAAAGCCACTCTCTAATCACACTAGTTGTAAATGGGTCCCCTGTCCCCCTGCTTCCCTGCTACTGACCATCCAAACCTACACACCAGCAAACCCTACCCTGCCTGAGGCAGTACAAGTGCAATTCAAGAACAAGACAGGGTTTGGAAACTTTGTAAACAAGGAGTGGAACATTATACAACTAATGAAAAAAGAGGGTCTAAGCACAGGGCTTTGCAGGGCTCATTTCATTTTGATTTGAATAATATTAATTCCAAGTTACTTGGGTGTAAATGATAGAAATCGAATAAAGAGGACTAGTTTCTGCTATCAGTTACACTGGTGTAAGTTCAGAGTAGCTACATCAGGAAGATCACTGTGGGTTTAGAGTTGTATACAAAAAATAAGAATTTTATTCAGGTCATCTTAGGTCAGCATTTTACTATACTGTTTCAGTTAATCTTTCGCAGCCTTTAAACTCAACTGTGCTATTCAGGGCTTCCCTGAGCCAGTGGGCTAGCCGTACTTCCTGGAGCTGTGGTCCTGCTGCGCGAGAGGCAGCACCCGTAGCCCGCTGTCACACAAGGTCTTCCTGACACCTAATCAATTTATTGTCCAATTTCCCAGCCAGTGGACGATCTATAGCATCTCCTACCATCAAGGAGGGAGGGAGGTTAGGGTTCAGGAGGGGCACTAGGAAGTGGAGAATCATGAAGGCTTTACACAACAAAAGAAAGAAGATTGGAGACAAAGAGACAGAAACCCTCCTCTCATACAGCCTGATCCACAAGGCAGAATTGTAAAGAAAACATTTAAATCTCTCCTAATACCCTGCAGCTTTATTTTTAAGACTGTTCTCCACCAGGAGATCTATGAAACATCCTAAACTATGTGCTGGTTCCTGAACCACTGACAGCCCTCACTGCCTTCTCTGCCACATCCACCCTTTTTCTCCCCTATACATCCACTACAAGGGCCTCTCAATTTGTGTGCAAGTGCCTTGCACAGTAAGGCCCTGAGTGGTAAAAAACCTTTACTAGAAATGCTCCAGCTACTCATCAGCTAGCTGCTGTGCTGTACTTTGCTTCTTGCCAGGGAATGCAAGAGGAAGACAACAAACACGTTTTGACTTTTGTTTTCCTTTGTAGCTGACAACTGTGCAGCTCCTCGCCGTGACGCCACAGGGCAGTGCGCTCTAGGCACTCTTTATCCCTTTCCTTTCAAAAATCAAAAGTTCTACTTAATTCCTTTCAAGGCCTTTTCTCCTTCTCTCTCCAGATTGCAGGCCCTGTTTTGATCATGTGGATTACTCAGAAACCATAATACACATCACCATGTTTTTTGTCTCTCAACAGGGAAAAAATAGTAAAACTGTTGTCCAGCAGGCTAGAAAAAAAAGCAAAGTGCACTTGCATTGCCTTGCCTTACCTCGAATATATTGGCGGGTTCATTGCTGTACTGATTTGAGATGATTTCTGACTGGTCGCTGTACCACTTGAGTCCCCCCAGAAAGCTGTCTGCGTCCAGGTCGTTCACATCTAGTTCGGAGAGGTCAAGTTCTGGGAGATCTGGGCAAAGAGGCTGGTCTTCGCCAACCAGAGCAGCACACTGCAGGAAACAGCAACACAGAAATAGTTCCATTAATTACCAGGAATCTATTAACTTTAATATCATGTGATAAGAATTAAGCCTCGATTAAGCTGTGGCACAGGATCACTAGAACTGACTTTGTTTGCCGGGAAAAAAACCCACTAGGTATTAGATTATTCTTAGCTCTATACAGGTATGCAAAGAGGAGGGGAAAATGGGAGAGCATGAGTTGTCTTCTCTATCACATCTCTGTCCCGGGGCAACGATTTTCCCTCTCCCTATACTCTTTGATAACAATCATATTCAAAGCTTTATTAAATCTAACAGCAGAGGCCAAAGTATGGCCTTATTCTCCTGCTTCAGAGCAAACCAGTGCAGGTAGAAGTTACAGATGAATACCTCTGGGCAAGGTCTGTCACGCATTTCCTGATGCATTCAGGTTAAAGAGGCACAGCCTGTTACAGCCTACAGCCCTGGAGGCTAGCTCAAGCTGGAGACAGTCACACTTTCACTTCTACAGAACCTGACCATAATCCTTGAGGTCAGTAATGGTGGTGGCTACCATATCGGCATAAAAAAGTATGGGTCAGAGATACTGCTGTGCTCTTTTCCTGTTGCACTTGAGGTACAGACAGACCATAGCCACTCAGTTACATGTCAGGGTCCTGGCAGCTGAAGCGTGTTCTGAAATACTTCTATATTCACCTTTGGGTGACAGGGATAATGAGTTCACGCAGCTTTTCACCTGCTTGGTGTGAACCCGTACATTGTCCCAGCCAGTTTCCTAAGTGTCCCCAGACAGCAGGCACACTGCAGTGAGGGAACCAAAAGCAATTTCCTCCTCTGGCAGCCTCAGATTCAGTAATGCTAACACAGAGGGTCTGTGAAACATTTTGGTTGAGGTAGTAAACAAAGTCTAGTCTGCATGGATCCTCTTCAGCAGTGCAAAATGGTTTTCTCTCCACAACTTATGAAGAGAGCAGTGATAAACACAAATAAACGTCAAATAAGTGTCCTTTTATATGCTAGTATGATAGGGTATTGACTCACCTACTAAGCAAGACAAAATTAATAACACACATTCACTACAGCATAGCAATTGAAATGCTAAAGTATCCACCAAAACCATTTCCTAATTACGGAAAACACATAGTAATGCTTGGCAAATAGCAGAGTCCCATATGTCAATGCTGCTCGATGAAGCAATTCCTCCTGCTCTGTACCACATACCCTTGTAACTCATCTCCAAACATCTATGTTGATACAAGTATACTGCAAAACTTACATAAAACTGAAAAGGCATCAGATGCTGAATGGTTAAAAGCCATTTAAAGTCAACTGAGCCTAAGGGCTTCCACCCTGAGCATTTCCAGCATTGTGCTAAGGATGGCCAACAGCAGGTCCTCCTCGACTCCTATCAGTTGACTGGGTGGTTTGAATGATTTCCCAACTTCTATTTGGACTGAAGTCAACCCAGAAAGTGCCACTTTCTGAAGACAGATGTCCGTAGGGCACTAACACAGTGTCCACGGGTGTAAATTGCTCAGTACCGGTTATGTCACTCTCGTCAGGACCGCCTTGTACAATACTGCTGCTGAAGGTGCATTTCATTGAGGATTTTGTCCCTGGGAGTCGTGGAGTGTCTGCAGTGCGCGGGCTGGATGCAGCAGCGCAGCCGAGAGCAAAGACTTTGTTGGCACAAAGACTCGGTGCAGCTGGTGCGAGCTATAATTTACCAGACAACTTCTACGTCTACCAGGACACTACGAGATAATCACGGAATAGGCCAAGGGGCAAGGGAGCTGAGAGGCTGCAAAATGAGGCTCCGAAATAGCAGTTGCTTTTCTTCCTACTATTTACGGGACTGCAGAACTTTAGAAGTCAAAACCCCACTTAAGTGATTTTCACTGCACACAATTCTTTATGATTATCATGGGCAAAGGAAAAAAATTAAAATTAGACTTCCATCTTCTTTAGCACGAGACACAACCTTCCAGTAGCAATCTTATAATGAAGAGATGACCTTTTTTGATGCTTGGGCGAAGTCTCTGATTTCATTAAAGGATAATCTAGTTTTTGACTGAAAGGTAGATTCTCAGCATCATTCTCAGGTTTGTGTTGTGGAGGTCAGTAGCTTATAACTGATGCTGTAGACTTCTAAAGTATCCTGCTGATCTGTTACTGCTTTCATTTGTAAAAATAGCTTTGCCCTGTGAACCACCTACTTAAACATGTTTACTTTTGGTAATCTGCATTTTGAAGTTTCTACAGTGGGCTTTTGGAGCAATGTAAACAATGGTATTAAAAAAAATCCTGCTCACCGCAGCTTTCATTTGCCTACAGTGACTGCAGTGTCACCTAAAAAACTGTAATTGCTGAAATGAAGTATATATGCTGTGGCCAATGTTGACATGATAATAAAATCAATGTTTCTGAATATGACATTATGCTTCTAATCTAAGACACATTAGTAGCAAGTGTTCTTGTTATTAATTTATATTTGGCCTTTGGATGATGCCAGATTTAACACTCAAGTCCTAAAACTGTCCTCATCTGACACGCTGGTATTTACTGTTTGCCTATACATCTGTAACAGGTGCACCTGTGCTGCTCGCATACATTTCACTGTTTTCCGACCGCTATTTGATATGATAGTTATTCCACAACTATAGTCTTAATTTTATAGTAGCATTTAGGAGGATAAAGCAGTCACTAAACACAAAAGGCTAATTACTGTGCGTTATTTCACTCCAACAGACTTTTCTTCTCTTAGTTCAGGCACAAACAATAAATTAGCTTAGCTGCACTGATGATAATGAATCATTATAATTAAGGATAATTCACCATTAACCTTTTGGATGTTTTTGTGCCTTTGAAGGTAAATCTAAAAAAAAAATAAAAAAAAAAAAAAAAAAAAGGAAGACTGGACTTGTGCCATCTTAATTATATTAATGAAAATATAAACTGTGTTTTATTTTTAACAAGTTTTTTGAACAGTGAAGGGGATGAACTCAGGAAAGAACGAGAGACTTGACAGAATGTGTGTCATGTGGATTCTCTCTATCAATCTTCGCAACCTTACTGTACATCACCTTCATTAAGCTGTGAAGCACTGGGGACGCTGATCAGCTACAGCGATGTAGGCCTTTATTAAGCAACATGCCATCCTGTCATTACGTGAGCGAGAATATAATACATTTTATGTTGACAGCAAACATTAATGATTCAAAAAATGAAAGCTGCCTCTAGTTCCTGCCGCCTGCGATATTTTAGATCGGTAAAGGTGATCCCCTGAGCCAAAGCAGCACGCAGATGCCAGTAGTGCTACAGGAAGTGCAATGCAGGAGCACACTGGTAAAATCCTACCCACAGTTAATCCATCCACCACACAATTAATATTAAGATCAAATCTTTTTTTTTTTTCTTTTTTTCTTCTCTGCACTATGAAAAAGCCATTGACATAATTTATCTATTCTGTTACTAGCTTGAAATTATTGCAGGAACTCTAGTGATTAAAATAAATCTTCAGTATTTCCATATAAGCTGGTTCCTCAATCAGCTCCTAGCAGCATTAGGAATAATACATGATGGAAAAATGAAGCTCCGGCAGCTGAGACCCATGCTACAAGCCAGACAACAACCCACAGGATACTCCAGCTACTCAGAAACAATTAGGACTTTGGAGCCAGAAAGTCATCCACTTACAGCCTTGACTCATAATAGCTACAGGACATATGAATTATCCATATCTATTCCACTTTACCAAGAAATCAAAACAAGATAAGAGCAATTACAATATGCAAACAGAAATCAGCAGATACAATGGCAAGCTGCAAATATTTAAAACATGACAAAAAGGCTTGAGAATCCACACGCATGCTCCACCAGATAGCAAAAATATACTGGAGAACACGGTAACGCTTTTACTTTGGATGGGTAGCTCTCTATAGCAGGAACATCTTATTTAAAAAGCATCGCTTGTAACCTGTTTTTCCCTCCCCCATTGCCCGAGGGGAGCATTTTAAGCACTTATTCCAAGCTCGCAGCCAGAGGATTAGTTCCTTTGAGCAGGTCTGTATTTGGGATTCCTCTCCATGGGGTCCAAAGAAAGTTTGCCTCGCTTCGGAAGTTGCCCAAACTTTCAGGTAACGCTCCATTTTGCTGAATGCAAACATGCAGAAATCCTCAAACCTCAATTTATACTCCAGAGATTACCAGGGAGCTGCTTGCTTTTTTTTCCCCCCTTTATGAATTGTAGCCAGCAGAAGCTGTGGATTTGATGTATTGCCGTCTATTTTTACACAGGCAGCAGCGGCGGCGGCAGCAGCGGCAGCAGCAGCAGCAGCAGCAGTTCACACAGTCCTGCATAAACTCTATTCTCATGGTTCATCCTGTTGTCTCTGCTGTACAGTGGGATTTAACCATTTGTTGGACTACTCGGAATGACTGCGAACCCTGCTCTATGGGACATTAGCTACGGCGTCATTATGTCAATACCAGAAGAAGCAGGGAAAC
The DNA here is from genome assembly GCF_000696875.1 of Nestor notabilis. Lineage (NCBI taxonomy): Eukaryota > Metazoa > Chordata > Aves > Psittaciformes > Psittacidae > Nestor > Nestor notabilis. The sequence continues at coordinate 40,313 of NW_009910270.1, forward strand.
AGTCTCCTTCCAGAAATCTCTTCTAAAAGCATCTAAAGCCAAACAACGGGGTATTCATTCTTGTGTGCATGTTTAAATTCTGCAGCTGACAAATAAGGAAAAAACCTTCGACAGAGCACAGTGAAACAAGCAATTAAAATATGCAACCATTGGTTAATTTTAACTTTTTTTTTTTATTATTTTTTTTTTTTTAAGGAACTGTTAATCTTATTCTAAATAAACATGGCATTTTTCCAACCAGGCCACTAAACGCCACTGGAAAGACTTCAGACACCGATTCATACCAATATCTTAGAGCATAAATATTGCATATGACGGGAAAGCGAGCCAGAGGCACATGAAAATAGTTTCCAACTGCAGGAGATACTGATGACAGGAGCTCAGCTTTGATTTGCTCAAGGCATCGCAGAGTAACCTTAAAATAGCAAACTTACTGGAGTTAAGATAAGATTGGGACTTGTTTGCAAAGTCTGCCACCTTGGCCGCCCTGCTGGTTCCCCACGAAGCCCCTCAGCCCCCCGGCCGCTTGCACCCCACGCCGCGCGCCCCTCACCTCGAGATCACTCCATACAGAGTCCTGGTTGCACATGTCCCACGCCATCCAGCTGCGGAGCGACGGCAGGAAAGCGGGCAAACTACGGTCCAGAGTCAGGCAGGCAGGCAGCAGACACTCATGCAGGCAACGAGACCCTCTCTGAGAGTGAACCGAAGGCACCTGTCTTACTACTGTTCCCCGTCACATGACAAAGCTATTAAAAAGTAGGCTGGGCTGTCACTCATCCAGCCTTCTGGTGCCGCTGCTCCAGCCCGTGACGTCACCCAGGGGCAGACCCAGCCTGAAGTGAAGTAAATCTTTGCAAAACGCGCTCAGAGCCCGGCGGCCGCGGCACCACGCTGAGATTCAAAGCACAGCGCCACGCCACACCCCCG
>NW_009910271.1:0-11677 GCF_000696875.1 Nestor notabilis
TATATATATATAAGAAGTCTTTTCAGCACTGTTTTTTCATATTCCTAGTTTCTGTTAGTCTCCTTCATAATTCACGTAACTTTTCTTCCCTCAGCTTACCCTCTCAGAATTTACTTTCTGGAGTACCTCGAGCAGCACTTTTACTCAGCTTCCTGAAAGTCCTCTTACATATCCAGCTTGTTTTCACTTTGCTGCCTTCCTGACCCCATAACAGTACATCTTAGTCATCAGTTTACCCGTTTCGTCCTGTGACTCCTAGTGATGCATTCTAGATGATTTGGTTTCAAGCCCAATTGTCAGGTTGAAAGGACTGGCAGCAGGGAGGCAGTTCATTTGCAGAGCACCTGCAAGGTATAGCGAGCTTCCAAGCAGCCAGGAGGCAAAGAAAGCTGGATTTACTCCAGGCAAAAATTTTGTCCTACTTTATCTGCCAGTTGCTGGACACCAGTCGGTCTGTCTAACTCTACAACTAAGACACTTTAACAAAAGGTAAATGTTACTTATTGCATTTGGGGAAGGTGGTCTTTCCCCAGAGCAGTCAGAAGTAAGCTGAAACTCAGAAGATTATCTTCTTTTATGTACTGTAATTGCTACTTGTGTTGGAAAGTAGAGTGGTAAATTTAAAGAAATTGTACAAATAATTATTTTAGTCTGCCTTTTATATTCAGTGTGGTGAGATATGCACACAATAGGAAAATTTATCTGTAGAGCTAGGTATGTAACTAAGATATATCAGGCTAAATTTCCCCTAAGGATGCCTATCTTTCTCAATTGAATATAAAAGAAGGCAAGACCAGTCATTTCAAATACTGATGTTTATCTCTTAGACATAAAGGCACACGTTGCAACTGAATATGGGTATACATCAGTTAGGAAATTAAGAGTTCACTGTGATGGGACTTTTTAGATGACTGATAATTCAGTCCAGTTTCCAACTTCAAAACATAACTACTTGACTAACGTTGACAATAGGCATGTCCCATTACCAATTGTTGTCACCATCTATTCGAAGCATTCACTCTTTGATGATCATATCTTACATCAGCTGAGAGTACACAGTACCATGGAATAGATTTTATGTAGCTAGTACTGGTGGCTATGGACTTTGCCATGTTCTTAGTTGCCAGATGTGAATTAGCTAGATGTGAGAGCTATTTCAAGAGAAAAAAGTGGAACTGAAGTCACTAAACTTTTATCTTGCACATTTTACTGCTTGCAAATGTTTTCCAGTTCTCCTTTTGAGCAATTATAACACAAGTTTTGTTCTGCTTCTTTGCCATTATGTGTTGCTTAAATACTTATGTTTAACTATGCTACAAAATGTCAACACACTGCTGCTGGGCATGTTATTTTAGTGTGCTAATTTCTGGGTTCAGGGCAAGTAAACACTACTTATGCTTTGCTTAGTTTGCAGTCTCTTCTGCTTCCTGAGTGCAACAGGCCTCTACTTTGGCTACTAAGCTGATGCAAATCTACTTCCTTCTCCAAATATGGTAGTGAACCATAAAATCTGAGAACAAATTTTTTGCTGCTATTATTTTAGAGATAAGCATGTCTAGATGGGCAAACATAGATACCCCTGTAAAAACAAACAAAAAACCCCAGCCCTCCTCTATGAGAATATATTCTGTTTCTGCTCTTTCTAGACAGCTTAATTTGGAACCTATGATACTAAGACAAGTGAATGAAGACTTCATACAACACCTATCTTCAAGTTAAACCCATGACCATTTGTTTCCTTTCTCTATATAGATCAGCTTCTTAAGCAATCAATAACAGTTTTGCCAGCAAAGGTATTCTTTAACCACTTTAAAATGTTTAAATGCTGTGACAGCTTGTCATTAACCTGTCTGCTGTCAGAGATGTGGCAGGTCACACTATTCATAGTAAAAAGCATTACGATAGAGTACGTTAGACAAGGCACTATACCATATAACCTATCCTGTCTCCTGCAGACCATACCAGGCAGAATTCGTATGATCCAATCAACCTATAGCAAAAAACTATTGCTTTGATATTGCTCTAGCCCCTGTGGTTCAAGAATTTCAGCTGATAGCAGGAAACCAGCTCCTTTCACAGCTCCTGTGGAGTTCTGCTCAATGGTCTGGCAAGAGAAAGTAGCATTTTCAATAGATTTCCCTGAAAGTATTTGTTGCTGACAACATGCCTTTAGCTGTCAAACTGGAAAACTGCCTCCACTTAAGTAACTGACCAGCCAAATACATTTAGAATTCTATTTATAAGAGGAAAGACTTCAAAATAAAAAATGTGTTTTTTCTCTGTCTAGACATAACCACAGGAAGCATGAGATACAACAAAAAAATTATGCAGCATGCATCACCACTCTAACAGATATACAGGTACAGTTGGCAAGAACATTTTATTAAAAGCCATAATGAAAACACACACAATTTCATTTTCACCTCTTTTTTTTTTAGTAAACACCTGTGAACTATTGATACATCTTTGGCAGTTGTGAGGAAGTTGGATAACCACCCTTAGCTCTGTGAATAGTGCTGTCATTTAAGACTTTCAATAACTTTGAACCAAATGGAATTGACATCCTCTGTGCTTTAAGACTAAGAAGACTTTGTGTTTCCAACAGACGTTCTTTGCACTTACACATGTTAAACTGAATAATAGCATGTGATGAGTAAGGCAAACCAGTTACAGTTTAGGATACAGAATATTAAATGTTTCTGCAGATCTTGATCAAACTACAGTTTTAAAATATTCTTGTCTGCAGGGAGATGAGCTTTTCTGATTCAGATGAGAAGCTTTGGTCTCATGTTAACTACATTTTAAAAGCTCTTTAATGTTAGTCAAATATTTATCTAATACATCATTTTCTTCTGTAGGGGAAAGAGGCAAATAACTTTGCAAAACAAAAGTGGGCTTAAGTATTTTGAAAAGAAAACAAAATGACTGAATTCCTTATTGAACGAGGATTAGGCAAAAACATAGTGAAAATTGTTAACAGAATTTCACATAACCTAACTGCTGGGCTTCAGAAGTTAAGTATCTGATTTATGCTACTTGCACAGAGTATGTCAGGATGGAATTACTTGTCTTTAGGAAGAATTTCCCTTAAGAAGGAAGAAACCCAACATTTCTATCTTAGGTAGAGGGATCGCTTTTAAATTCTTGAAGTTGGATATTATTTATCACATCCTAGTAGTTTGTTGGGTTTTTTTTAACATTATGTATGCTTTTTCAGAGCTGTTCAAGATAGGTGAATTGTGCCAAATAGGCTAATCTACATAATTTTATTGGATGTCAGCACTTCCAGAACATCCATCAATAAAGAAATCCAACTACAACCATGAGAAACAAATTCATGTAATGGATATATTGTGCCACACTTCAGGTTCAGTCTTTGTACAAAATCCTAGGAAAAAAGTTATTTTGAGAAAGAAGAACGATACCCAGTAGACATATTTGATAAATAACTTTCATACAATCTTAAATGTCAGGATTTGGATATTTTTTTGCACTTTTCTGGGAACAGAAACAAATACAAAAGTTTTGTCTTTTTGTGCATGCTTATTTGAAATTAAGTTAATAATGATTTAAAGAAATGCAATAAAAAACCCCAATAATATATTAAAAACAGAATTCTAACCATAAGTTTGTTATTAGTTATAGCAAATGTTGTGAAGGAAAAGAAAAATCAAAAGCATTTAATCAAAACCTGTTTAAAACATCTTATTTTTATGGTATTACTTTCCCAACAGAAAACTGCTTTGTGAAATTTTTTTTCTAGCCAGTTCTAAAAATGACTCCCCAGTTTAGTTAAAACTGTTTGCTGTTACAGTTTTTTGCTGAGTTGTATTTTAAAATAGTATACACTGGAGTTTGAAACAATATCTTTTTTTTCAAGAAAATCTAGGTGTATAACAGCCAATTTTAACATTCTTAATACTTAAAATAATTTAAAAGTTTTAAGTAATTGAAGTTTACTTTGTCTTTTTTTTTTATTTGTCTTTCATTTCCTCAGTCTCTGTAATCTACCTCTTTTGCTTATTCTTAGTTGCTTAAATTGTATATACATTTCTATGTATATATGTATATATGTATGTATGTATATATGTATGTATGTATGTATGTATGCATGTATATACATGTAAGGCCAGGTTGGACAGTCTTGGGCGACATGGTCTAGAGTGAGGCATCCCTGCCCATGGCAGGGGGGGTGGGACTAGATGAACTTATGGTCTTTTCCAACCCAAACCATTCTATGATTCTATGGTTCTATATATTTAACTTTTACATTTTAAGGCTACTTCAGATGTTCAGTTTCTCATTATTTCTCTTCTGAATCTCTATGCAGATCTTCCCTATGTCTCTATCTAGATTTCTAACTAGGACACTTTTCTGACAATTCAGTTTGTCACTGAATCAATTCATACACTGACATTAAGAAATAGATAATCTATTCTTTCATCATTTCCTTATTCCCTATGTATTAATTTTGTTCTTCTCTGCCTCTCCTTTTCTGCATATTTTTCTTCTCTTCCATTCCTATTTCTATTAGTACTTTTGTTTTTCACCAATTTTGTCTATTTTCTCTTGTTATTTTGCATTGCTTGTATTTTACAGTATTCCTATTTTATCTTTAATCTTTTATTTCCATTCCTCTAGTGAGCTCATTTTTCAAAGCAGCAGAAAAGCCTTTCTTATTTTTGACTTAGCTCCCAAAAAGCAAATTCAGTGAATGAAGTCAGAACTCTCTTTGTTATAAATATTCTGCTTTTTACTAACTACAGGGGCTAAAATGAAACTAGAGGATTTTTTCTGCTCTATTGTTAATAATAAGGAAAACAACTTTTCAGAAAGAAAGCAAACAATATAGGTAAGTTCTCAAAGGACTCATTCAATAAATGTGATGTCACTGATTCATTACAGATGGGTGATAGCAATTGTACTAAATGTTTCTGCTCACATGCATATTCTGCTTAATATTTTAATTATTAAGCAGACATAAGAGTTAGGATAAGGAGCCTGTACTGAACTTACTCTTACTGCAAAAGAGGCTAAGCTGACATGCATAAGATCTGGAACACAAGGCGGTGGGAGAAGAAAAAACAGACAAAACCCCTTTCTCTGAGCCAGAGGCAGCAGCAGTGTTTCATCTAGCTGTATGCAGATTCAAAAGTGACCTTAGGATTCCCACTAATGAATGTGGGTAAGAAGAGGAATAACAAGCTTTCTCTCCTAGAGGGGAAATGATTCCTCATTGCTTTGTTAGTTGGCACAATCTCAATTGATGAAAAGGCAGTTTTGGCAGTGTCCTGGGTTCAGCTACAGCAGTCATTTTTTCTCCTTCTTAGTAGCTGGTGCAGTGCTGGGTTTTTGACTTTCAGTCTGGGAACAATGCTGATCACACCGATGTTTTTAGTTGTTGCTAAGTAATGGTTACTCTGACCAAGGACTTTCTCAGTCTCATGCTTTGCCAGAGAGGAGGGGAAGCCAGGAGGAAGCAGAGACAGGACACCTGACCCAAACTGGCCAAAGGGGTATTCCATACCACAGCACGTCATGCCCAGTATATAAACTGGGGGGAGTTACCCGGAAGGCCCAGATCGCTGCTCGGGTCGGGCTGGGTATCGGTCGGCGGGTGGTGAGCGGTTGTGTCCTTTTCCCTTGTTATTCCTCTTATCATTATTATTGGTAGCAGTAGTGGTTTGTATTATACCTTAGTTACTGGAGAGCTGTTATCTCAACCCGTGGGAGTTACATTCCTTCGATTCTCCTCCCCATCCCTCCGGGAGCGGGGGGAGGAAGGAAAAGGGGGGGAGTGAGCGAGCGGCTGCGTGGTTCCAAGTTGCCGGCTGGGCTTAAACCACGACAGGCAGCCTATATGGAGATTGTTTTCATCCTTCTAGCTGAAACGAAAGTAATGATGAGAAAAGAAATTAGTATCAGCAGTGACAGAGCTCAAAAAATACTGAGACAAAGGAAGCAGCAGCACTTTCTTGTCCACCAGGACAAGATTTAGCCTTGTATCAGTAGAATACTAAATACGAAATGACTGAAAAAGGGCATTAACCAAACAGAAATTAGTAAATGCAAAACCCAACATGTTACTAAAGTGCCTCCTTGATGACCTGGCATGTCATGCCCAGTATATAAACTGGGGAGAATTACCTGGAAGGCCAGATCACTGCTTGGGTTGGGCTGGGTATCGGTTGGCAGGTGGTGAGCAATAGTATCCTCTCCCCTTGTTATTTCCCTTATGATTATTATTATTAGTGGTAGCAGTAGTGGTTTTGTATTATACCTTAGTTACTGGACTGCTCTTATCTCAACCCATGACAGTTACATTCCCCTGATTCTCCTCCCATCCCTCCAGGAGTGGGGGGAGGGAAAAGCAGGGTGGAGGCAGTGAGCGAGCAGCTGCGTAGTTCCGAGTTACTGGCTGGGCTTGAACCATGACACTTTAAAAAGAAATATAAAATTTCCAAAGCACTTTGATATTTTTGTTCAGTTGCTGCAGGTAATTGGATTCTAACTTGATAGATGATAATTTTTCCAAGTTTAGTTTTGCTAATATCCAAATGGATCTTTTCTTACACCAGCTATTTCTTTTCTTTGTTCACCTTGCTTTGCTTTGTCTCGACTTGCCTCACCTCACCTTCCAGTGTCTTGCTCTACCTTGCCCAAAGCCCCTCATGCTTCATCTTCTGTCATCAAACTCATTCAAACGAGAATTGTTGTAACTTGACACACATATAGGTCAGTGTTTCATCTTCTTTCCTTGTTTTCCTAAAACAAAAAGTTTCACATGCTGTGTTCACTTTGTTTGTATGCCTTTCTGTGGGAGAGAGGAAGACATACAAAGATGCTTAAGCAGAAGATTACTGTATTGTTATTTGTTGTTTTTTCTTCTTAAATGGATCATACTGTCTGTCACATTTGCAGTGAATAAAAAATACCTTATATTTGTTCACACTCACAGACTGAACTGTGTGTGATTTGGGGTTTTCATAGTGATATTAAACAGATGTCATATAGGGTCATTTGTTTAGTTTTCATGGGTGCTCCAGTAATTTGGGAATACACTTCAAATTATGACAGAATTTGTTTGCTTGTTTATACTTTTTTGTTTCTAATGTCGCATCTTACCAACTGTGTCCAATTTCAATACATATAACAAGACCTGTCGTCCCTTTAATTTGCTACCCACTGTCAAGATGACCTGCATGTATTTCTTGCTTTTCACATGGGTCACTGTTGATCCAGCTTTGCAACAGCAGGAAGTCTTAGTAAGAGATATCGTATTCAGGGAAAAGGGCCTTTTTTGTATCCCAAAAGTTAAACTTTTAGTTACATTTGACTAAAAGCAGACCCTTGCCACACACCTGCAATTAGATTCTCAATGTTAGAACTTGCACCAAAGCATAGAATTGTGCCTTCACCTGCACTGAAATTAACCTGCACTATATTCACAGTTGTTAAAGCTGGAATTAACAGCACTGAACAAGGGTAAGCTTTATTTACACACCTGAAAGAAAAAAATTGCTTTCAACAAAAGAAAATAAAATCTATGAACTGCAATATTTGAAAAAATACCTAATTTGAAAAGTAGAGCTTGGATACTCTTTTCTCAAAGTAACAATGCACTTTCCTCAGACACCTCTTAGAATTCTTTTCTGTATTCATGAGAGCTTTATGGAGCTTTTCTGTTTACTTTTGTTTAGGTTTTTTGTTTATTTGTTTGAATTTGTTTTTTTAACATCTTCAGCTGATTTTTTTTTTCCCTTAGATTTATTTCTCACAGTCTTTATTGGTATGAATAAAGTTGACAGATAAGCATATAAACTGCATGTCTTCTCTGACCTTAACAGGAAGTGATTTTCCTGATATGAAGTTGTATATTCTGTACAAAGCTGTCTCTGGCCATATGACACAGAAGGACTGTAATAGCAAGGCAAGTTAGGAAGTGGCTTCAAGATTCTTTGATAGCTGTACAGAAGAATAGAGAGATTGATGGGTTTTGGTTTAGGGTGGTTTTTGTTGGGTTTTTTTTTTTTCTTCTTTTGCATTACCCATGAAATTCACAAAGTTATTCCAAACCAAATTAAAAATAGGAAAAATAGTATTAAACCAAGAATAACGGGAAGTATTAGGTCCTATAATATTAAAGGTAGTTCTAATTATTGTCCAAATGTAGAATAAGATCTTTCCAAAACTAAAAATATCTGGAACTATTTAGCCATTACAATAAACAGTAAACCACTTCTTTGTTCAGTTGAACAGAATATGTTCACAAAAACTTACAGGATAATGACAGAAAAATGGCAAGAGATCACCTGTTTCCCCTAATGTTCATCTCACCTGTTCTGACAAATAATCATAATTGCACAACCTTTCTAGAAAATCTGTTCCAGTTCTCAATTGTCCTTATATTTAGACCAGTTTGGATTTTTTTTCTCCTAAAATCTATCTCAAAGCCTTTTTTTTTTCCTAAACCTCAAGCTTATTACCTACTACCTAGAACTCAACGGTCTTTTACAGCTGGTGAATAAAAATAGCCATTTTCAGGCAAGAGTTTGTCTCATTCTAGGATGACATATAAATCAGGGCAGATAAAACACTGTCTTTAGTGTCCACGGGTGATAAACAGAATTTAGAATGGCTTGATCAGACTTAAGTGTTTAAATTTTAGATGTATGAAGTTCATTGAGATGCACCATCCTTCATGAACTCTGCCAGACTAATAAAATGAGCATAAAAGACAAAGCAGAAAAATGTATCAGTATATCAGGGAAGCATTTGAAAAGGGATACTTAGTGTTCCAGACTCCATAATTTCTAACTAGAAGAGAAAATAAAGTCAAATCACAACAGCATAGTTCAGTAAGTCAGACAGATTTTGTTTAGCCACAAAAAAAACTTCTACAAAACTTTGAGAAAGAAACAAACTATGGTTGTCTATCTGTGAATGAAACAATCATTCCAAGATGTTGTCTCAATAGCAACCAATACATGTTTTGATACAAAAATGTGCATGCCCATTGACATCTATGACCACAGCTGGCAGCTGTGGATAGAATAAGAAACAAAAAGAATAGGCAATACCCAAAATCTACAAGAAAAAACAAACCAAAGACAGTAAGAAGATAATGTGAGAATAATATTATTTTTGTATTTGGAGGAAAACTTCATTTTATTCAGATAAGATAGCATCAAGTATGAACACAAACCCATGACCTTTTGCACAAATATCTGGGACACTTTAATGATATTTGGTTAGCTTGATAGAGAAGGAAAACAGACTGGTGAATGAGCATTTTTGGCTAGGACTTTGAAGGCATCATAGAACTGGAAAAAAACCAAGTAATATACAGAATGTTTTTTGTTTTTAGAGGAGACTCCCATTTTCTCCACCATCACTCCACCTGCAAAATATTCACAGGGTCATGTACAGTGATTTTAAGCTATTTTTGCTCGTAGGCTTTGTTAACATCACGTACATGCTCTGCCTTAGCAGATGGTGTTTAATTCCAATCTTCTATTCTGTGGAAATAACACCACACAAGCAAAGATTTGCCTTTAGGTTGTCTCTGCAATATTTCATTGGCTGACCTCTTAGCCATTCACTGTATTTTAACAAGTGACAGAAAATAGCTTCAGGCAATCTTTCTCCTGATACACATACCAGATGCCTGGATGAGAATAGACAAGCCTGCAGGATCATTGCTTTGATGCTCAGTGTTTGACAGTACTCTAAAATGTTAGTGCTTGGAAGTGTATCCTACCATTTTACACCAGCAAGGGCATGAAGAAAGCATAAATTGACTAAGCTGACTGATACAATGGCAGAAGACCATTAAAATTTTGTAGCTGTACAGAATAATGATGATTACAACAGGGCCATGACAGATTTTAGATGAAATAAGGATTTTAATAGAACTTTAGGTATATGCACAAGTGGTGGTACTCATACTTAGTTTTAACCACTGAAATTTGACGAAAGGGTTGTTAAATTAGCTACCAAATAGGGAGCATTTCAGTATACATCCCATATTAGAGAGGACAATTTGAATGGAAAAAAGAAGTCAAAATGGCATCTTCTTTGATCTTGCAATTATTCTTTGACTCCAGAACATGAGTGCAGAGCTTCAGGTATAGCACAGGTTTTTTATTTGATATACCTTTTTCACTGCTAACCACACATAAGCAATTTATTTCCAAAACAATGAATTTACCAAGTCATAAAATCTATTTATATTCAAATACATTTTTCCTTGGGTTTGTTTGTTCTTTTAAAGCATGAAAAAATAGGCCAGATGATATCACTTTTGCTCTTTTGTTTAAAAAGTAATATTATGTCTTTCTGAACAGCCTGTTGATGCTAATGTCTTTGTGCTGAAATCAGAAGCCTGAAGGCAAGATGTTGTTTGCCTTGAGGAGAGTGATAAGAGACTTGAAAAGTTAATCCCAAATACACAGAATAGGTCTTCTCCTTTAGGTATAAGAAATAAATTTTCAAGAATTTATTGGGCTGAGGACATTCACTCTTTGAACATTTTCTGTTCTCTTTGTCTTGCATATGCTTAACCTTAATATTTGTTTTTTTATGACCAATATATAACCACAATGTTCAGTGCTTTATTTTAAGGTTATGTTTTTGTGAAAACACAAGATTAGTGCTTTTTTTTAGATGTGTGTTTTGTCCTAAGTATTTGATGGAAGATTTAAATTGAAAGTTATGAAGATGTTAAACATGAAAGCAAGACTAAAATATTTATGATCGTGTAATGAAAAATCTCTTTTAAAACCAAGTTACTTCCTGCAATTTCCTCCAGTCAAGAAAGAGGAGTATAGGATCCAATAATAAACTGAATAGTCCACTGACAGCTTTACCAGTTAGGAAGTCCTGAGCAGAATATGTAGGTAAGTATAATGAACTCAAGATTACATAGAAGACTGAACTCACAACAAATCTGGGAATTAGTCACTTGCACCTAGACAATAAATCTTATTTGTAGAGCTTGCTTTGAATGTACAGATCAGCATACACTGGTTGTTGGTTTTCAGAATTGTGGAGTCTGACCCATAAGGGTACATGATTTTTAACTTGAAAATGAGTGGACTTCTGTCACCTTCAGTTCTGTGGGAGAAAAAAAAATCCCAAATATATATAACTTATCTTTGTCAGAACCAGTTAAATATTATTGTGTTCAAAATATCTTTAATGCAAGCAAACTATTAATAGAGAAAAATATTGATAGGTTCTAGTTAGTTTGCTAGTTCACTAGCAAATGCTCAGACCACACCTCCCAATTCTTGGAAGGTAAACGCAGGGACTGTGAGAATAAGACGTTAGGCCCATTGTAGGAGAGGATCAAGTTCGAGACCACCTTAAGAACCTGAACGTCCACAAGTCCATGGGACCTGATGAAATCCATCCACAGGTCCTGAAGGAGATGGTGAATGAAGTTGCTCGGCCACTGTCCATCATATTTGAGAGGTCATGGCAGTCAGGTGAAATTCTGGATGACTGGAAGAAGGGAAATGTAACCCCCATTTTCAAGAAGGGGAAGGTGGAAGACCTGGGAAACTATAGAGCAGTCAGTCTCACCTCTGTGCCTGGCAAAATCTTGGAGCAGATTCTATTGTAAAGCATGCTGAGGCACATGATAAACAGCAAGGTGGTTGGTGACAGCCAGCAT